>NC_048302.1:11614178-11658980 GCF_013100865.1 Trachemys scripta elegans
TGCTTAAGAGTTTGCAGGATCAGGGCCTTTGTGTTAAAAGGACAATTCCCACTCCATGCCCATAGAAGGACCAGGATGCTGTAGAATTGCTCTCCTTCCTTCTCCCTCTCATCATCATCATCTTTGTTCAGATTTACTTTGGCTGCGGCACCAGCTAGTGGAGTGCACCTCAGCAGGTCTCTGCAGGGCCCTGCTTTGATGGAATTCTGTTCTCTAAATGCGGTTTATTTTGTTGTGATAATGTCCTGTCTAGTCTGGGTGAAGTGTCATGAAATTCTGAACAGAAAGTAACATTTTTCTCCAGAGGCTTACCAAATCTCCAACAGCTGTTCGGTGCAGATTTCTTCTAACAACCGAAATGGTTTGTTGTTCAGTCTCGTCAAGGGAGTTTTAATCAAAATGAGTGTTAAATGTCTTCCCTACAGCAATTCTTCATATAAATATTGAAGGGTCTGAGAAAAAATTAGATCTATCTCTCCCCTCCCCCCGCATCCCCGCCCCCGAAACACGACAAGTAACACATGCATTACTTCAGGCTGCAGAGTTCCTGAGGTTAATGCATGTCCCTCCCCTCCCCCCCTCACACCCCTGTCTGTGATTTCATTTTCAGAATCCCTTTGATTTCCTTAAATGACTCCTCTCCTGGCTCGCAACTTCTCCACCCCTTTGGACAGTCTAAACTGGTAAAAACACCACTGGTAAAGGCATCTGTGCCTGCCATTTTGACTGCATCACTCCTTCTGTGGCTTTCTGGCTTTCCCCTCATTAGATTCAGGTTCCTTGTTCTTAACTTCAGGGCCCTGGATTTCTTCCAGAAATCCTCCCTCCTTTTTCCTCAGCAACAGTTTCTTGACACTGTAATCTAGATTGCTATCTCATATGTTGTCTTCTTGCTCCCTGTCCGTTAATACTCCCATGCACGCAGCTATGCAGCAAGCCACACTCCCGCACCCGGAGAGCTGAGACCAGACCTATGATAACTGAGTTGGTAGTAAATCTCTTATCATCCCTGTGGGCCAGTAAATGACGAACAAACATGCACGCACACACACAGACACAGACACACACACACAGACACACACACAGACACACACACACACACACACATTGTGGTCTGCTTTGTACCTCCAGTAATGGAGCTTCCTGCACTTGGAACAGTTTCTGTTTTATTGTCTGCTAAGCACCATCTCTCTTTATAAACCATGTCTTCCAGAAATCCTTCATCCCTTATTATCCTCACCAATAACTTCTTCACACGCTCCTTCACTTATATTTTAGTCTTGTCTTGCCTTTGGCTTGTCTCTGTCTGTCAATAAGCTTTTTGCTGCAGGATACATGCCTTGCTCTGTGTTTTATAAAGTTCTGTGTTTATTTGTGGCTATACTCTGCCAAAAAAGAAAAAAAAATAATAGGAAAGTTTATCTATTGGGGAATGCTATTGAACTCCTGTATTTTATCTTCCATCCTAAGTCGATTTTCTTTTCAAAGGTCCATAGGAGGGTAATATGACTTTCTAGAAGCTTTATAGTAGTACCAGTTTTGGCAATAAGCCAATAGCTCAGCCATTCCACTCTATGTCAAACCGACGGCACTGCACGCAACTTTAAAGTGAATTGAAACATAAAAATTATGAAGTAATAATCATAATAAAAATCAATAACCATGTCATCGCTTTGAATAGCTCAGGTAGTTAGAGTTCAGTGCCTCCCTTAAAAATGGCTACAGGCGGGTTTTTTAAAAAAAAAAATAGCTACACAAGGCAAATAGAAATATACTGGGCCAAATTTTCAAATTCAGGTGCCTGAAGTAAGTCACTGAAACCTGTAGTTAGGTGTTGAACAAAGCTCTGATCCTCAGACTTCTCCATGCCGGAGGACAAAGCCTGCAGGGAGGCTCTTTGGGGGTGGAAGGTTCTACTCACAGCAAAGAGTTCACAGCACAGGAGCCTAAATTTTTCAGCAATGCCAAACGCTCCCTGCAGCTCCCTAACGTGAACGTTGGAGACATCACTTTAACAACAATGGAGAAGGGGGGAGAGATGTTCTCTAGCTACAGTCAGATGCTAGAAGATAAATTAT
Organism: Trachemys scripta elegans; assembly: GCF_013100865.1. Lineage (NCBI taxonomy): Eukaryota > Metazoa > Chordata > Testudines > Emydidae > Trachemys > Trachemys scripta. Next base: position 11,616,257 of record NC_048302.1, read on the forward strand.
CATGGTTTATGTGAATATTGACAGTGAATACGTGCTGCTCAGCTATTATAAATGTTTGAGAGAATACGATTTGTAGAGGTACCGAACCAATGGAACTTGAAATGTAGTGTTTCTAATTCCGCTTGTTAACTCATTAGCGAATGCAAGACATTAATACTGTCATTAAACATTTATCACTTACTATAAATTCTCAGCCATTAAATGACAGCTGGATTTTTATACTTTGAGGTGAGAAGTCCTCTTATTTATGGGCTTGTAACTCATTAGTTAACAAGAAACTCTTAATCTAAACCTCAGAGAACAGTTAAAGCAAGGAATTATGTCAAATTAACTCCCAATACATGTTTGATAACAAAAAGGAGCATATGGTATGAATGAGGAACATGACAATCCACTTGACATTGAATTATCAGCTATTAAATACCAGAGATAAACCTAAACCAAATCCATATACCTGAACAGTCAGAACTTTGAGGTGGGAGCATTCGGAGCTGCAAGGTGCTCAGCTCTTTGGAAAAACAGGCCACCTACTTAGATACTTAATATGGATTAAGCCACCTAATTTTAAGCACTAACTTCTGAGAATCTTGACCTTAATATATTAGACATCTCAGACCTGATAATGCTTTTACTGAAGTCAGTGGTAAAACTTCTATTGACTTAAATGAAAGGAAGATTGGCCCCTAGAAAGGGTCTTAAAATAATCATCAAAATTCAGGACCATCTCAAAACAGATGCTTATTGGAGTTAAGATGTGCACATATCCATTCATCCTTTGATAACATGTAAATCCACGAAGTACCCGATTTTTATGCTCAGAACATTTAGTATCTATTGAAGATGAACTAAGGTCTATATGGCAATGAATTCAGACTGCTTGATATTAATTATGTAACCAAGCACTGTTACCTGAATTGCCCAAAAAAAAATTAAAAAAATCAGAATGTGTTGTAATTAACTGTGCCATGGATTATCTGCAGTAAAACAGGCCAGATGTGTGATGATTTGGGGATGGGAATATTCCTTTTTAATGGAGCTGGTCTGAAAATGCAACTCCATTGCAATTGAAGTTCTTCACAAAAGCATGTTGATTTTGCCAAAATTTCATTTACAAGAAAAACAAACATAAAAAAAGTTACAGCAACACATCTTTGGAATGAAATGTTTCGATCTTTCATTTGAAATGGCTTCCTGTTTCAATTTTTAAAATTTTGTGTTATGTACAATTTTTAAAAGTTGGATTGCATTGAAATTAAATGTTTTAATCATTCTGTGATGGGTTAACTACTCATCGTGGAGATGTTTCCTTGAGGTTCATCTGCGGAATATTTCTCAGCTGGTCTGATGCCCCCTCCTTTGGTTGCTCACCATGATATATATATATATATATATATATATATATATATATATATATATATATATATGTGTGTGTGTGTCTCTTTCTGGAGTCAGTTGCTCTCTCTTCATAACTCAGTCCACCGACCTGGTCACTATTGTCCTCTTCTTGTGGGGTAACAAAGGCACACTGGACAAACTGTCTCAGGCAGGCTTCTGATAGACTGCCCAGTCTGTGCCACTTTCCTTGTGGCCATGAGGGGAACCCTGGCCTACCCACTACTCCAGATTCCAGCCCAGAGACCCTATACCCAGTAGCCACAGTCTGCTCAGTCTCTGGCCTTGCTACTGGTTCCCTGCACTCGTTTCTACCTTTCTTCCCTATCTTCTGGCTCTATCATGGGTTACTATTGGCGCTTCCTTTGCTCCATGTGGATACTTCACCCCTGTTCAGATGCTTGCCAGAGTCTATAGTCCAAGGCAGGATCCCAGGGCTTATTCTCCTCACAGAATCCTAGAATATTAGGGTTGGAAGAGACCATTTGAACTGTGCCCTCTTACTTCATCTGGAGCCGGATCTGGTCCTGGCTCTGTAGACAAGTGAGTCTGTAGGATATGAGAGCATAACTCTTCCTCTCTTTATAGGCCTATCCCAGCTCCTCCCATGGCTGGGCTTCATCAAACATTAGGCCTTGTCAGTCCTTGGCTTCCCTCCAGGTACAGCCTGTCGCGGGGTTAATTGGACTATTTTGCCTGTTCAGCCCCTGTGTAGGGTGGACACCCCATCCCACATTTGGGGGGAAAGTATTCCTTTGTGCAGAATTTCTACATTATCAGGATTTGTTCCAATTCAAAACTAAGCCAGATTTTGAAATATAAAAATCCCTCACAAAACAGAACTTCCTTTCTCTGTAGAGCTCTACTTTTTAGTTAAGTCAAAGCAGTAGACACTATGTACTTTGTGAACCATGTCCTTTAATGAAGGGTAAAGCTTCTGAACCAATAGCAGCAGTCAGCATCTGTTTTCTAGGCCCTGTTTCAGTAAAGCACGTCCCATTGACTTCAATTAGACTTCAGTTAAACACACACTTAAGTGCTTTGCTGAAAACTGGGATGGACTTAAGGACATACTTAAAATTCACCATGTACTTAAATGCTTTGCTGAATCACCACCTTACTCAAGAAGGAGCACTTTGTGGCAAAAACATCTTAGGCAGAAAAAAGCCACTGCAACATCTCAACTATTAGTTTATTGAATGCCACTCTTGTATCAAAATGTAGCAGGATTAACTCATGTAGGCCTGAAAGGTTTATACCATTAAACTAGGCACATTAATTTGAACATACTTTTGAAGAGCACAGAGGTTGTATCTCCCTTTGGTAATGTCATCTGCCTCTCGGCCTCACTGCCAGTAAATAATAATGCTGCTGTACAACAAGCGCGCTCTCTTTCTTTTTGGACATGCATTGAATTATTTGGACATTCTCAGGTATAATAAATACAAAACAAGGTGAGAAACTGATGAAGCTCAGGGTATTTCTCACCTGAAATAGCTGTATTCCTAACACACGTCACACCTTTGTTCCCCGGCAACTCGGAGAATGTGAACCAGTCCACAAGCAATAAACAGCTCACACCAAGCCAGCCATAATTTGGCCTGTAGAGTATAAAGGAATAAGCCTCAGGAATCCGTGAAGAACAAACCATGCCAGGCAACCCTAAGCCCATTTTTTAAAAGTGCAGTGAGTGAAGGAAAGAGTAGTGGGCCGAAGGAATGCAGTAGGCTCATAAGACCAGATCCTCAAAGGTATTTATGCGCCTACGTTCCACTGAAATCAATAAATAGCTAAGTAAATGTGAGGATCTGGGCCTTTATGCTGTGGTTTTCAAAGGAGACTAAAGGTGTCTGGCATCCAAATCCTATTGGCTCCTTTGAAATTCCTAGCCTTAGTAATAATGCCTCATGAAATCTTACCTGCAAAATTAGAGCTGTTGTTGCTTTTTCTTCAAAATCCCCAACTGCTGTTTCATTTTAACCAAAAAACATTGTGGAAAAATGTTTCATGTGAAATTTAGTTGAAATGTTTTGATTCCTGTGAGCTGTGTGGAGGTTTCATGAACTAAAAACAGTGAAGTTTCATCCAAAAATAACTGTATTGTGATGAATATTCCAGCCTGGACTAACAGTTGGGAACAATTCTGCATTGACAAGTGGATATTCTATATTATTCCATAGGCCTTCATCATGTCCGCCTTGTGAAGCCCCAGCTCTGTGTGGATGGAGCCTTGCGTCCATGTGGAACCCCAGTGACTTTAGAAGCGTGTGTGCTTTGATTTCAGTGAAGCTCTGTGTGGGGGGGGTGCAAGTCTCTGCCCCTGCAGATCTGACTGGAGGATCAGAACCTTAAAATACTCCTGTTACTGTCTCTTGGTAGAGCAATGATGTCCTGGTATCTAGAATAGCTACCATCAAAATGTGCAACTTAGACGCTGGACACGATATTTTGGCAAGATATTTCTTTATCAAAGATTTGAAAAAATATAAGAACAAGATTCTGAGAACCCACCAAAACTGCAGCATAAAAGCAGCTTTTCTTTTATTTCTCACATCCTTAATCCTTTTTATTTCTCAAACTGAGAGACAGATAAACTGAATGACAGTTCAATCACAAAATTAACTAAAGAATCAGCAAGAAAGGGGAACGAATAAGAAGCCATAGAAGCTGCACACCTCACACCAGTTCAAACAGCCAGATATATTAAAAAAAACAGTCAGCATACAATATCTCCAGGCCAGAAGCACTGTGAATACAAATTATACATTTGCCTGGAAGCTGGGTGGCACAATATTCTATATTCAGAGGTATTAAAACATTAATGCTGGTCTATTAAGCAAATCTCTAACATTTGAGTTAATGATAATGGTAACATAGCAGAATGAATGATTTCAGGAACCCACTATTATGCTTGAGCAATAAATATAAAACAGTGATACTGGGAGGGGCTATTAATAAATGAAGTGAATTTAACAGCTAACTTGTAAAAATGAGGGTTTGTTGGATTATCCTGACTTTGTAAAATGGACACTGTTCAATTAAAAGTGGAGGATTTTTCATTAGTCTCATAAACCACCATCCTAATCTGCAAAATAAAATTTTGATTGTGTCCAAAATTGGCTAATGAAAAAATAATGAAAATGTTCCAGCAGAATCATTCCATGATTCGCACCCAGTCCAAACCCCAACATCTAAGTGGATATTAAATAAATCAATAACCTCTTCAGATTCTACTCTGACAAAACTGTTGTATGGATTAATAGCAATAGCATTACATGCTGTAACATTTCTCTAACAAAACTTTATACAACCCTGTTTCACCTATTCTGAGAATAGTGTAAAACTAAACCAATACAGGCCTGATTCTGCTCCCCAGTACACCAAATGTAAATCAGGAGCATCTCCATTTAAATCAGTGGTCTTCATTCTGCTCTCACTTATACCATGTTTATGTCTGTGTAATGCCACTGACTTCAATGGAGTTGTTCCTGATTTACACTGGTATAAAGGGGGGCAGAATTAGGCCTCATATCTAGTCCAAGCAACCAGCTATTCTACAAGTTATACATACTTTACAATAGTAACATCTTAAGATGTGTTTTGTTTTGTTTTTGCCAGCCAGGGCTTAAATCGTGTGAACCTCACACCACATCTGACTCTGCCAAGGAATAAACCAGTTCATAGCAAATTTCATTTTACTCCATTGTTGTTGGTTGCCTTTTCTAGGTCTTCCATCATCAAGTCCTGCTGGTTGTTCATCCAGTTCCCTCTCTGAATTGGTTTCTCCTCATCCTTGGCATTTTGAGAAGGTTGGTCCTCCAGCAGCTGGTGGGTGGTTGCCGGTAATATGGCATTGCTTTGGCCCCTCTGGGAGTAGAACTCCCTGCGCATCATTTCCCCGGAGCAGAGCTGAAGCTTAAAGGCTGCCTGGAAGCCTCGGCGAAAGTTCTCGTTGAAGAAGCCATAGATGATCGGGTTGATGCTGCTGTTGAAAAAGGCCAGCCAGTGAGCGAAGGGGTAGATGTAAATGTTGATGATCTGCAGCTGGACCTCCGTCAGATTGGCATAGTCTGAGAGCATCATCAAAGTCCACAAGGGGAGCCAGGACAGGATGAAAAGTGAAGCCACAATGATGAGCATTTTGATCACCTTCTGCTTCTTCTTGGACACGGAGTGGCGCTGCTCCTGGCTCTGTTTTCCCCCTACAGGTGCTGCTTTGTTGAAGAGCGCGATCCCTATCCTAGCATACATAATGACGATGAGTGAAAGGGGGGCCAGGTAGATGTTGGTAAACAGCACCGTTGTATAGATCTTTCTCATTTCCTGATTGGGCCAGTCCTCCCGGCACCAGTATATAGGGCTGGTTTGATTGCTATAGCCAAGGATCACCCTGAAATACTTTTCCTCTTGTACCTGCAACATGACTGCAGACGGACACATGATGGCGATCGCCAGAACCCAGATGACTGCTAGAATGACAACCGCAGTTGATATGGTGAGCTTCTGCTTAAATGGGTAAACAATGCATCGGAACCTGTAGTGAACAGAATGCCAGAGAATAAATCTAAAAGCCACATAATCAATGTCAATAAAACCCAGTTCAATCATTTATTTTAAACCTAAGAAATACGTATGTGCAGTGAGGGCCTCAGCCGGTGTAAATCAATGTACTGACGTCAGTGGAGTTTTGCATTTTACACCAGCTGAAGATCTGGCTCATGATTTGTAACAGGGGTCCTCAAACTTGACAATGTGGTCAGAAATTGCCTTATAGACTGTTCCTTTCCCATTCACGATTGGCTGGGCCACCTCCCTGCCCAAAGACAATTGAATACCATCCCTGTGGCAATGGCAATAGCTGCTGACGTGGAAAGGTGGCATTAGGAAAGTATTTCATGTAGTTTTAGGTGTCTCAATGTCACTTAGCAGCTGGACATAAGGAGGAGGAGCCAGCACCATGTGACCAATCAGTTCTGCCGGCCACCAGCGAAGTATGCATGGGTAGCACATGGACCACAGTTTTGGAATGGCTGATTCATAAACATTTACTTCCACTGCAAAACACCCTCTCTCGCTGGGCCTACCGTACTCGCGGAACAAGGAGTTTTCTACCATGCTGCACAGCCTGGGGGGTTTGGTCTATTGGACAGAGCATTGGGCCAGGCCCCCAGATGCAGCGCTGTATACACAGCTCTGCCTCGTCTCTGTTGTACGACACGGGACAGTCACATCAAATGTGGTCCTACACACTGACCTCACTTGCCGTTAAAAAAGGGTCAGACTCAGCAAATGGCCAATCTTTCGTTGAAAAAACATGTATTTTATGCTAATTTTGAACATCCCTCGACTGAATCCAAACTCGTGCTTCGGCAGACTTCTACATCGCCACAGGGGTGGGGCCAGCGGAAGCTGCCTGAAGAGCCTGCAGCTGCTTCAAAGAAGGGCAAGGGTGGAGTCGAAGGGAGAAGGCAGTGGCTAGGAATCTGCGGCAGGAAGGGAGAGACATACCCCTGCTCCCAAAATGAGATGAGAGAGGCAGCAGGGGACTGAGGCGGAGCAACTGGCTATCCCCCTGCCCCCAGTGGTATTCTGTGGGGGGGAACAAGGGAGAAACACCCTCCCCACAGCATTGAAGAGGCAGAAGTAGAGGCTGGGATAGAGCATTTGTAACATCCTCCCCTACCCCCGGGAGGGACCCAGAGCAGCCTGGCTGGGGGCTGGGAGAAGACACACATCCTTCATAAAAGATGAACCGGCTGGGAGGGAGGAGGAGCTCTTTAGAGTAGTCCAGTGGGCTAAGTCCTGAGACCCTGAGCATGGAATTGCCACCCCTCCTGCTGCTGCTACTACAGACTGGGAGGGGCCCTTCTGGTCCCAGCAGTTCTTTGATCTTCCACCTGAAGGGAGAGTAGCAGACACAGGATCTGCCAGTCTCCTCCGGGGCACTATACCCAGACTGGGATGGGTGAATTCCTTGCTCTGCTGGGGGATGGGAACTCACGGGCTTCTCTTCTCTCAGCAGCAGATCAGAGGGCCCTAGGATCAGAATTTTAGACCCGTTGTTCTCAGCTCTGCAAGCAGCAGGCGGGATAGCTGAAGCCCAGTAAGGGGGTTCCCCTGCAGTGCCTGCTCCTCTACCATCTTCATGGAAATTAAGTGGGGGGAAAATGATGATGGCCACACTTTAACCTAGCTGTGCCTCATTCTGCCCATCCAGAAAATGGGCACAATACACCCCATCTCATCAGGGGGTAATGAGGATGAATTGGTAATTATAAAAATGCTGGCGATCCCGGGATGATGAGCAATATATTTTTGTTTTTTTAATGAATATTGGTTTCAGAGCTTTACATCGTCTTACCTGTCAACTGCAATTGCAACCAAAGTGAAAACAGAGGCTGAGACGGAGATTCCCTGGACCATCCCACTCATTTTGCAGACCATGCTCCCAAAGGGCCATCCTGGAAGGTACAAATTGAAATAACCCTAGAAAGGTAAATTGCCTCCATTTCACTACAACGCTGAAGGCTAGGCGAAGGAGCATCCTTCCCAGAACACTCCCAGAGCTGAAGTGCTCCCCCCAGGCATAATGCTGTCCAAGTGCAGGTGAATGATGGTGCACAGTGACCCCACCACAAGGTAATAAAAGGGGGCAGAGATGTTCTTTTGCTGACCCTGATAGCAGCACACATGCATCTGAAGCATTAGCTTGAGCACCGGTTAGAGCAGCATCATGTGAGAGGAAAGGAAGATAGACACTATAGCTGCAGAGGTCTCACATGCTTCCATATAAAACAGGGACCTTACCTTACAGTGGTATAACTTTTACCTTGTCCTAGCCCCCCCAGTATGTATCAACTTAGGCTCATTAGAATTGGTTAATCACTTAAACTCATCCCTGGTTACCAACAACTTACACACTATCCTTTACACATCATCTCTGAATTTGACCAACAGAGTCTACTGAATCTAACAGAGTAATGGCATCTAATCTTGGGAAACGCACGTACCGAAGGGTAGAAAGGAGAAATGTAGCAAGAAAAGCAATAAGAACAAAATATAGGAAGATGTGTGTTGAAGACGACCATGTCTTATTTTAAATTACACTTTCTGGTTTCTCAGCATGTAAATTCTACCAGCAAAGACTACTTCAAGTCCCCTTACAAATGTCTGAGTCTGAGTAGGGCTAATGGCGTGTGACTGTACATCTAACATAGACTGCCTCCTTCACCACCTCTGAACATGTTTAATTCCCAGCACTGATTGCAAAGAGTCATAGTAATAACTCTATACCTTTCATCACAATGTATTGGTTGGCAGGTGTCCATGTCCCACACTGCAATAATGCACCAATCAAAAGCTCATTTTAGACAGCATGTCCCTCCCATTTTCCACCCTCTTTTTATCCAATGAGCTGGCTGCATGGCTCTGAAGGTCCTGCCAGCCCTTTCCTAAATTTCCAGAATGCCTCGGTATCATTTCTGGACCTGTGTGCATTTTCACTGCCATTCAACCATTTTGGAAAACAAGAAGTTTTTATATTCTATTGAATGTATCCTTATGTGAATCTTTAAATAAATAATATATATTAGCATATATATATATATATATATATATATATATATATATATATATATATATATATNGTATCCTTATGTGAATCTTTAAATAAATAATATATATTAGCATATATATATATGCTTTTATGCAATTAGCTCAAATCTAAATAAATAAATGCAAATGGTCAGAAGAATAAAAGGGGAAGTGATGAGATATATTGCATGGATTTTCCAAATTTTCGTAATTATACAGCAAGTTTACCTCACTGACTAGGTCACTTACAATATTCATATCATTATTAAATATGATTCATAGCTTAATATATAGCAGTTCCATGACTGTCACACCTGGATTAAACATTCATCATTTGTGAATTGAGAAGGAAGTTTTATTTCCAGGATTCAGCATACAACCCCCTCATTTCAAAAGAAATCTGATGAGGTTCAAGAAGGACAAGTGCAGAGTCCTGCACTTAGGATGGAAGAATCCCATGCACTGCTACAGACTAGGGACCGAATGGCTAGGCAGCAGTTCTGCAGAAAAGGACTTACCGGTTACTGTGGACGAGAAGCTGGATATGAGTCAACAGTTTGCCCTTGTTGCCAAGAAGGCTAACGGCATTTTGGGCTGTATAAGTAGGGGCATTGCCAGCAGATCGAGGGATGTGATCATTCCCCTCTATTAGGCATTGGTGAGGCCTCATCTGGAGTACTGTGTCCAGTTTTGGGCCCCACACTACAAGAAGGATGTGGAAAAATTGGAAAGAGTCCAGCGGAGGGCAACAAAAATGATTAGGGGGCTGGAGTACGAGACTTATGAGGAGAGGCTGATGGAACTGGGATTGTTTAGTCTGCAGAAGAGAAGAATGAGGGGGGATTTGATAGCTGCTTTCAGCTACCTGAAGGTGGATTCCAAAGAGGATGGATCTAGACCAGTGGTTCCCAAACTTTAACAACCCACAAACCCCTTTCACTAAAATGTCAAGTCTCACGAACCCCCTCCTAAAAATGACTATTTCCAGGGGCGTTTCTCCTTTACCGGAGTATAAATGATAAAAAGCAGTGAGCTTGGAAATATAAAATTTGTTTTTATGACATGCTTATTACACACTATTTATTATTATTATTTATCATTACAGTATTTTTATTATATTATGAAAACTCTTCCAAGATCTCACTTTCATAGCTTGTATCACTTTGAATAAGACTGTTATAAGACAAGGCTCCTATGTTTCATCAAGGAGTATCAGATGTGAAACAGCATAAAGGTATTTAAGAAGCCAACTCAAAGAGTTCCTCCTACACAAGCATTCAGGTCCTGAGCAGTCCAGGCAAACAACGCACATTTCAACAAAGCTTAAACTTGTTCTTCATAATAATTTTAAAAACAATACTAGCTGCCTATTTAATTTTAAAAACAGCAATAAATATCCACTCCCTTTCCATTTCTTATAAGGAGTCTTGAAGTTTAAATCTCCTTAGTGTGATAGATATGCTTGCTTTGATCTGCTTAGCTCTTGGAAGTCCAGGGGCTCCGGTCTGCTGGCCCCGTGCTGCCCAGGATCCGTAGGGACAGCTCTGTCCGCCATTAGGGAATTTTTTCCCGAGAACCTCTTGTTTGGGAACCACTGATCTAGACTGTTCTCAGTGGTAGCAGATGACAGAACAAGGAGTAATGGTCTCAAGTTGCAGTGGGGGAGGTTTAGGTTGGATATTAGGAAAAACTTTTTCACTAGGAGGGTGGTGAAGCACTACAATGGGTTATCTAGGGTGGTGGTAGAATCTCCTTCCTTAGAGGTTTTTAAGGTCAGGCTTGACAAAGTCCTGGCTGGGATGATTTAGTTGGGAATTGGTCCTGCTTTGACAGGGCTGGCTCCAGGCACCAGCTGAGCAAGCTTGTGCTTGGAGCGGCAGATTCTACGTGGCAGCATTCTGCCCAATCCTAGGGCGACACGGCCGCTTTTTTTTTCCCGCCGATCCGGCTGCCCTGTAGGGGGCGGCGGCACGGAGGAGGGGAGCGCCCTGCTGAGAGCGGGCTGCGCGCTCCGTCTGTCCCAGCCAGTGCCAGGTCTGTAGCAAGCCCGGCAGGGCAGCCCACGTCCTTCCCTCCCCGCCGACCGGAGAGCTGCGGAGCCCTCCCGGCAGGCGGCGCAGCGGTCAGGGCTGCGTGGCGAGCGCCCCGCTGAAGCCCTGGCCACCCCCCTTCTCTCTCTCCCACCGCTCCCTCCCCCTCCAGCTGGGGCACATCTGCAGTGCAGGGAGTCCCCTTGCACCCTGGCTCTGGCCGCCCCGCAAGTTTTTGGTTTTGTTTTCCTGCTTTGCTGCTCCATCTGCGCCACAGATTTTTTTGTTTTGTTTTGTTTTGCCATTCTGGCCGCCCCGATTTTTTTTATTTTTTTTGCTCGGGGCAGCAAAAAAAGCCAGATATATTATAGTAAATAAAGAGCATGAAATTTTTTTCACAGTCTATACTTTTCTATCTGTTTGAAGTATAGAGATAAAAATTGCAACAGCTGACATCCACACAAACTCCCATCCACACTTCCCTACCATTCTTTTCCTGATATCTGATGGTAATAGGGTGGTAAAAGAGATGTTCATTGTGTACCAGCCTCTCCATTTCCTTCTGATAAATATTTTGATGTTTCATCAGAGACCTAATGAACAACAAATAACATTTTTATCTCTGTGCTGAAAACCATTACAAAATTATGGATTTCTGCTTTTTTTTCCTGGCTCTTTTTTACTATCATACACCTCTGTGAATGAGGGGTTTGTATTCTCCTGGAAATTAAACTTGCTTAACTTACATCCAATATAAGAAAGAAATACAGCAGTGTAAACTGTCTGCTAGAGGTTTTGTTTGTTTGTTTGTTTTCTCTTGTTTTTTGAATGTTATGTTTTCCATTAGGCAAAACTACCAAAATTAACAGACTTCTTGCATAGTTTGAGCCAAAGGGGCTAATTTCCAATCATTCAAAATTACGGGAAGAAATACATAACATTTATGAGTCGGTGGAAGAAATATAGGAATATTTGGGGGCGGGGGGCTCAGGGCTTGTAATATTATTAGGAACTCTTTATTAGTTTTAAATAAACATGTAAGAGGGAATGTGTGGAAAAATTTATTTAGATATGTTAGATAACTGTAGATGTGTGCTCCTTTTGGTGGGTACTATAGTTTAAATCTCCATTTAACAATAGCAGCAAAGTTGGTGTTAGCTCAGTAATCAGGGTAAAAATTCCTCTACTATTTTAACATTGTACACTAGTGTATGGGCTAAGATTAGGCAAAAAAACAAAATAAAGATGCCTTTTATTTTATATGTTCAGAAAACGAAAATCAGTAGCAATAAAACCAAAGTCTATGAAGTCGTTCTTCAAATATTGACGGCAGGCTCTGAGATCCAGAATGCGTGTGGGAGCTTAGATAAAACATAAAATAAAGGATAGTTGGAACACGAAGTCTTGTCTTATCTTTAAAAAACAAAACACCTATTATTCAATGTCTTAGAAGTAATACAACCCATACAATGGGCTATGGTCTTAACCAGACAAATTCAAAACTGTGTCTCTATATCCCATGTGGTTTGAGTGCCATTATGTTGCACTGCTCACGTATTATGCATACCATTATATGTGTTAAAATAATTTGAAATTAAATAGATTTTTAAAATTTGATACATACATCTAGATGAATATTTCTCTGATAGGTACACAAGTGCTAGACAGGCTCTTTTGTCAATAGCTACTGGTCAAAAATATTGGGGTTTTTTGTTTGTATGCTTGTTTTAGTCTAATACAACTCTGGTCAAGGGTTCTTTATGCTGCGTCCTTGAAACTAATACATTCTTTGTAATTCAGAAATGATAAATTTCCATGACAGGTGACAAATACATACTTATAAACTGCTTCTATAGGGTATTTTATATCCTATGCAATTAATTAGGTAAAAATGTACTAAAATTAAAAGGCCTCTTATGCAGTTTAAGCCAATAGGTACTAATTTCTAATAAATGTAAAAAGATAAGAAAGGTATTACTTTGAGCAAATGGAATATGAATAGAGATTAAACCTGTGATACCTCTAGGGGTTCTCTACCAGTTTTGAAAGACAGCTGCTACCAGATTTTAAAGACAGCTGTTCGAGGGATTTATTAGAAAGAGGAAACTTTATTCCTGGTTGAAAATTAAAAAAACATATATGCCTAACTAGTAGATGGTGTACAGGTTTTTTTTTAAAGTTTGATAAATCTAGATGTGTGCTTCTTCTGATTTTGGTATTTAAGTTTTAATTAGCATTTTAATATGCTACTATGTATAATTCCATAAAAAGTCATAGGGTTAAAGAAAACCTCCCGCTGACTCAGGAAAATGTGGTACATTTTAATGTGCTCTGATGTATAATTCATTAAAGATTATTCAAAAATAGCTTTTGATTGGCAGCCAGGGACTGGACTGGCTCCCTTTTGTACATCTGAGTAGCCTCAGGGCATGGTAACTTAGCATGAGTTCACCCTTGCTAAGGGCAGTGAGACCACCTATGCTGTGATTGCAGCTTCCTGGCCCTTTGAACCACTCTCATGATGCCCAGAAGCCAAAGCAGGGGCCAAAGATCTGGCTCTGCTTGTTCTTGAATTTGATATATATTTAGGGCTCTAGTCCAGGGCAGGCTTAGGCAAAGATTTTTGTTGGTTCTTATTTTGTCTGAAGCACTTTCACATCCCGAGTGAGGACCAAACGCTGTAGGAGATTTCCATGATCGCGCCAACATTTATATCATCAGGTTCTACTCACCTGCTATGATGTTATCCAGGAGAGTGGTGGGCATGCAGAATATCCCCACCAGTAAGTCACTGACAGCCAGATTCAAGATGAAGAGGTTTGTGACTGTGCGCATGTGCTTGCTCCTCAGAACAATGAAGCAAACCACTCCATTGCCAAGCATACACAGGAGGAAGATGAGGAGGTAGGAGACGATGAAGATGGCTGCCACTAGTGGCTGATGAAGGTAGAAGTCCACATAGGAAATGTTGTGGTCTGGGTATGGATACTTGTATGTGCCATTGAAACTCTGCATGTGAGGCCAACTGAGTGAAGAATTGAAATCCACTCTCTCATTCATATTGAATTGTACCTTGTAAGATTAAAAAAAGAGCACATTATAATATGCCTGAAAGCTGCCTAAAGGGATCCGTGTGCCCATTTCCCATTAAAACAGGCACTGCTGCTGTATTATAATCTTGTAATACCTGTACAAACAATTATATATACCACATCTGGCACCTGCCATCTGCCCACTCATATTTGCCAGGACTGATTATAGCAGCCCATCGTCCGAGCAGCCACAAACAGCTGCTGCTTTTTCTTTCAAAATATACAATGTACCATAGAAGTTATTCCTTCTTTCCTTCACTAATTTGGGTGCTGTGGTTTCTGGGTGTCCAATTTGAGGAGGCTTGGGCCTCCTGTTCAGACATGGCTTCTGCAGGCGCTCAACGGGCTGTGTTTAAAATTGGGCACCCAAAATGAATGGCCACTTTAAAAAATGTGGGCCTTTCCATCTGGTAATTCACACCCCTCGGAGCTAGAATAAGGAGATTTCAGTCATTAGAAATCTAGGAATCCTCCCTTTCCAATGGGATGAGGCTTTTGTTTCTAGCAACTGTAGATCATAAGATACCATGAGACTTTAACATCAGGATATTTCTACTGTGGTGCATATAGCTATGTATCTAAAAGGGGATGTGGTCATTCTGTTTTCTGTGAGCTGCACCTTCCAATGAAGAAAAGTTGCTACCTGCTTGCAATGGCAGCTGTGAGACCGTTGATCGTTTGTATTTCACTTCAGGTGCAGAGTATTAGTGAATCACTGTTCTCTTTCGCACACGGAGACTTTATATTTGTTGTTTCTTCTTTCCTTTAACAAGAAATAAGACATTTAAACCAGGAAATGCATATTTTGTGCTTAGGATCATCTAGCAGTTAAGGTGCTGGCCTGGAACTCAAGATATCTGGATTCATTTCTGGCTCTGCCGCTGACTTCCAATGTGACTATGGGTAAGTCATATTTAAGCTCTCTCTGCCCCAGCTCCCCATCTATAAAAAGTAAATAATACTGCTTTCCCCACGCTTCGTCCATCTCATGTATTTGCATTGTAAGCTCATTAAAGCAGAGATCATCTCTCACTCTGTGTTTGTACAGCACCTTGCACCGTGGCGCTCTGATCTGGGTTGAGGCATCTAGGTACTACTGTAATACGATTTATAAATAATAATAATAAATACTGAACTATGTTTCTTGGAGCTTTATTTAATTTGCTTGCTTGTAAAATGTTTCCCATCTTTGTGCCTTCCTTGGGTATATTAGAAAACTTAACCAAGTTCTGCATCATCCTGGAATGCAGTAGCTTTGACTAACCAAGAATCATAGGGTGCCAATGTTTGTTAGTATTAGAGATGAGGTGGGAGTGTTTTGATGACATGGGCATCTGAGTCTGACAGCGTCAAACTTGTATCAGTCATTGCCCACAGATATTTCAACAGTGTTGTTGACTCTTCTAGAGTGACCCTTAGAGGCAATGTGATCGGTGCAGTTTTCTCTTCCACACCCCACCCCAAAGAACCCACTCGTCAAACTACACACAGTACCCTATTGAAAATAACACTGTAAGCCAGACTGTGACACAGCTCCCTCAGCTGTGCCAAGGAGTCAGGGATCATAGGCAAGCACAGCCATTGAATCCCAGTAATAATACTGTATTGATGGTAGCTCAATAGACAGGCATGGCGGAGCATGTTTGAATGCAGCTGGTTAACATTTCCCCCTGAACCATTCACCTGCCTTGGAACTTCAGAACATCTTGCAGAATTTCACACTGCAAAGACTTGGTCTAACATATTTTTCAGTTTTACTATGACAAGGTTGCTTCATGAACCATAACATTTTGCAAACAAACGAGAAGAAAGCGCATGGAATTTAAAACACGTCTTTCCCCTTATTTGTTACCAGCAATGTTTGAAGTGCTTTTTTTCCGCTCCCACCTACATATCGGGGCATAGAATGTAGGGGTTTAGGGACAGATTGTAAAGCCATTCCTCACATGAGTGACGTTGTCATCAGTGGAACTGCTTTGTGTGGAAGGGGTTCACAAGCTGGCCCTGAGTGTTTAGACTGATTTAGTCAGAATAGAAAAAACGAAGAGGTAGAACCCTCCCATGCTGTACCCATGGCACACCAAAATGGGATGCCGCTCACAGGAGTTGTGCAGCTGAAAAGAGAGACAAGGAAATTATAAAAGTGTTCGCTTTTCCGTTGCTTAACTACTCCTTTGTAACCAAGAGCTGAGCCTCGCTTGCTCACAGTTCTCTGTGCTAGCCCAGCTCTGCTTTTACTGTGTTTTAATTTTTATTTAGAGATTTTTGTCTCTCTCTTTTCAAACTTTGTTTCACTTTGCATGTGTGTAATTGGTGGCAGAGACTGCACACTTAGGGCTATGCTTTTGTCAGATGTTCGTAAGTCCGGGAACCCGGTCATTGATCTCAGAGAGAAAGGGGTCATTAACTTCAGAGGAAAAGGGGATCATTTAATCAAAAATGAGGGCTCTGCAAGTCCTGTCCCCAGCAGGTGCTGTGTGGGAGCTAGTATCGACCAATGTGAGGACAAGAATTGCTACAGAACAAGAGGATTGCCTGGTGAGTGCAGTTACAATATGTCACCCAGATGTTCCCCGGGTTTGCATGTCCATACATCTCAAAAAATGAGTGGACATCAAACCAACCAAAATGGTGGGCAGTGGGCACTGTGGGTACTTACCTACCACCTCTGAAAAGCAGGCTTCAAGTCCCACAACAAATCAACCTTGTTCAGAAAAGCCTTCCAATGGAGAAAAAGAGGAAAATTTTGTTATGAAACCCTTTCGCATTATATGTCTTGTATAGAGAGTAATGTTCTAGATCACTGCCTAAAATATATCCCAGTAGTACATAACCCTTTATGGGCCAGATCCTCAGCTAATGTAAATAGGTGTAGCTCTGTTGCCGGCCCTATGCTAGTATACAAAACTATAAATAAAATTAAAAGGAGGGGAAAAGCAAAAATCTTTGTGTAGGAAAGATTTTTGTTCTTCACCTTGAACCTGAAAGACAAAACAAATATTAATAATGCAGCTGACAAAATATTTCCACCACACTTTCACCAACTCTCGAGGAGTTATACTGTGCAGACATTTTAGATTCATCCTTTCTTTATATTTCACATTTATATATTTATATTTTTTGCCCTCTAGATCCAGTAGAACTGTGAGATCTTGCACATTCTTAATCATAATCTTAACCCATATCAGACTCTTAACCTGTGTGACACAACCCATGTAAAACGGATATTAGACACCAGATTACACCTACATTGATGTCGTGACATCTACAGCGACTCCAGAGGCCCTAACCTCTTTTCAGCACCCAAGTGGTTTAAACCGATTCTCGGTTTTATCTTCCAGATGGAGACTTTGAAACTCAACTAAATTAGGTACTGAATGAGGTCAGATTTCTGTCCAACATACAACTGACAATTTGGAAGTAATTTAATTAAAACAGGCTTACGTATTTATTTACTGATCAGGCATATCTAACTAGGTCAAAGGAGCAGTGTTGATTTTAATTAATAAGACCAACTAACCTCATATTAAAATAGGTGACAAAAGACACACCAATAATAAATAAGAAAGGAAGCTCTCAAGACACTTCCCATATTTGTTTCTCTTGACTGGATCATAAATTGAACTTGGGAGCATCCACGAGTGAGACTAATCATGGGGAAGGAAGGGAAATGTTGGCTGGATCTTCTTTTTGATGGAGAATTGTGATGGGCCCAAGAACGTTAAAAGTGTATCAACAGAGTGTGAATATAGAACTGGCAAATAATAATGCCCGTCCCGGGGCTGGCCGTGAGGCAGGGTTCTGAAGAAGGGATGTGTATACTAGAGCTGGAATGGTGTAAATTCCCACGCTAGCTCTGATCTACGGCAAGGGCAAGGCTCTGCCATCAGGGAGGCAGCAGGAAACTACACTGCCAAAGATAGCAGTGTAGATAGGACAGGCACGGCTTGGGCATGGAGCGAGAGAGAGAGAGAGCTGTGTATGGTACATACCCACAGGGTTCAGACATGTCTTTACTCGTCTAAGCAGCCCCTCACCATCTACACTGCTATTTATACTCATGCTAGGGGCATGCAGTGCATGTCCTCTATCTACCACCATAAGATCTGTGCAGTACAGACGTACCTCCAGAGCCAGGCTCTGGGTAGCTCAAATGTGACTTGGGATGAGACCTTATTCCACTGCTGGGCTGACTAAGATAAGGAGACATTCTGTCCCAGTGGAAACACCAAAAATTGGTGGGCAGTCCTGATTTATTTTAAAAGTGGTATTTGGCTTCATTTTGTTACTAAGCAAGACGAATCTGTGGGGATGCCCAGCTAGCAACATTGCAGATTGCTGCTGAGACTCACGGAGATACTTAATGAAAAGTAAATGAAACACCAAGGAACGAAGCAGCATGTGTAAACAATGCTGCATCACCGATTTGTCTTGCAGGGTAAACAAAGCACCGTAACATACCTTTATAAAGCTAATAGGATTGTGCAATCAAAATGGAAGAAATTCACACCCGTGCGGAGGGTCAGCAAGAAACTGCTGCAACAGTTAAAACTCACAGCCTATTTGGAAGGCTTAAGTGGGACACTGGCAGTACAGTCAACTCCACATGTTCTTAAAAAGCAGAAGTCAGTCCCCAAAAAACCATGAGATTTAAAAAAAAAAATACATTTTTGCTTCTTTTTATTTGCCTTCCGGTTTTGAGTCTCTGAGGTCCACTTGTTTCAAGTTTTCAACCATGAGGACTAGAAATTTACTTTTTATTTTAAAAGAAAGCTGAGATTCTTATAGAATCACTTGACCCCAGTTACTAGGGCTTTAAGGAGAAGACCAAATATCAGGAAAGCTGGCAACACTGCAATGGTGCAAAGATGTTGCACTGCTCTTTTGCAATGGCGTAAATTTCATGCTATATTGTATTCCCTGATTGGCATGGCTCCCAGAGAATCTTTGCCATCAAAGGGCAGCAGAGGGGTAGGGGAGGAGATGTCATTGCAGGGAAAAGAGAGTTGTGTTTGTATAGTTCCAGAGATCTATAGATTTTAGGGGATGAAGTCCCTGCCATTTCAGAGAAAGAATTAAGAGGAAAGACCATCAACCAGATGTGCCATTGCTCTGCACCCTATGTTGTCATTTATATCAGTGCAAAATGCTACTATTCTGATTTAGAAGGGTTTTTACAAACAACTGCACAAGGAGTGGGGCAACTTAGAATTTGGGTCCATGGGTATGTCTACACTGCAATTAGACACTCTAATTTAAGGTTTAGCGTGCCAGTAATACATTTTAACCTTTTTAGAAGGTCTCTTTCTAGAAGTCAATAATATATAACTAAACTCTTGTTGCATGTAAAGTAAATAAGGTTTTTAAAATATTTAAGAAGCTTCATTTAAAATTAAATTAAAATGCGGAGTCCCCCCGGACCGGTGGCCAGGACCCGGGCAGTGTGAGTGCCACTGAAAATCAGCTCGCGTGCCACCTTCGGCACGCGTGCCATAGGTTGCCTACCCCTGGTATAGACACTCAATGCAGTAATGGGAGAGGTTCTTCCATCACTGTAGTTAATCCACCTCCCTGATCAGCCGGAGCTAGGTTAACGGTAGAATTCTTCCATTGACCTAGTATGGTCTGCACCCCTGAACGATGTAACTAAGCCAATAAAAGTTTTCCGTGAAGACCAGCTCTTGAGACCAGTTCAACCACAGTGATCAGGGGCATACAGCACATTTGTCCCTCAGCTCCTGGACTGAGCTCGGCTTTGCTTGACTGGATCCAAGGACAGGGCCCTTTGACATTGTACTTGCCTGTAGAGCACCACATATATATCTTTCGTGTCCTATAAAGATGAATTACAATAATAAGAGAAACTTCATGAAGTCAAAGTACATTTGAAGATGATGGCATTCTTGCATATGCTATAGCTGGTCTGAGATGAATATGGCACCGTGAATAGTGTTGTTATTCTTAAGGTTGCCAGGAATGAATATGAATCAGGAATATGAATTCCACTGCTTGGAGACTACTGTGTGTTGGGTTGAAAGTGATGGAGGAGAGCATTGGCATGAAGGAGGAAAACAAGAAGGAATCTTTTATGCATCGACACGGGCCTTGCTGGTTAAAATAGACAAGGATAAGTAACCTGCAGAGGCTGAGAGGACATAAGTCATTTGAGGAACAGGAAAATATCATAATGTGATGCATAAATTCTATGAGGTAATAAATAAAAATGATCTATTTTAAAAACGGAAGACAAGGGGAGCGAGGTAATATCTTGTGTTGGACCAACTTCTGTTGGTGAGAGAGACGAGCTTTCAAGCTTACACAGAGCTGAAGAAGACCTGCAGAGGAGCTCCGTGTAGCTAGAAAGCTCATCTCTTTTACCAACAGAAGTCGGTCCAATAAAAGATTTTACCTCACCCGTCTTATCTCGTTAATATCTGAGACCAACATAGCTACAACAACACTGCAAACTTAAAAAAAAAAACACTTGACAAGGGCACAGATGGCTGCATAATTACCTGCCTTTAAATGTCACGAGACAGAGAAGGGAGGAAGAATTGGCAGAGAGATTTTTTTTTTAATATGCAAAATGAAAATCTGTGAAAGATGAGAGCTAAATCCTCAGCATTGTTCCACTGAATTAAATGCAAAGAGGCCAATTTATGTTAAATGAAGATCTAGCCGTGGGACTTTACCAAAGCCATGCTTTGAAAGGATAAGAAATAGGTTTTGACAGATAAGATACTTGCAGTAAATGACTTTGTATGAGTGTGGATGCACTGAAGGCCACTATAGTCAGGTAAGAGTTTTTGTTTGGAGATGTACTGAAATTAAAAAAAAAAAATGGCAAAGACAGCATTTATTGCACCCAATTGTCACATGCAATTGTTTTTTTAATCAAACAATCCGTTGAACACAGTCAAACAGCAAAGAAATGAAATTCTGAATGAGACCAGAATGAAGTTTATGAATAAAAAAACCTTTCAAGCCCTAGGAAGGGCCTATACATCAAATGCACAGTATTAAATAATGCTTTGGGAAGGATAACTCCCTCCCTTTGAAGAGTTGTACAGCACTCTAGGCTCAACTCCTGAGCCCTGGACCTATCCCAAGATGTGAGGGATGGAGGGGGGCGGGGGGAGAATCCTCTCTCACATGCTGTCCAAGCCCCTCTGCACACAGAGAATGGAGGTCAGGGCTGCCAAGTGCCTCTCATGTGATAGTCACGCGTGTGTAGCCCAGCTGCCTGTCCAAATCTCAGTCTGAATATCGGGCGTCTGGCTGAGATGGGGGCAGAAGCTGCAGAGCCCACTGTTGGCTGCTAGAGGATGCTGTGGGACTTGGCTTCAGGACGTCAGGTCTCCTGTCTGTCATCCCCACTACAGAAGGTGAAAGGGGTTCAGTACTAGCCCCAGGCACACCGGCCCCCAGGCGGTGACACTCTGCCTGCAGCCAAACTCCAGACCACGAGAAAGATCCCTGCATCCCAGCCAGACCAGACTCCACTACCCCCAGCTACACCCCAGGCCCCTGCTCTCCAAAGAGACCTCAGCTCCCCAGACGGACCTCTGCTTTCCTCCTAGACAGCACCTATTCACCAACTCAGGCTCTGTCATATCCCAGGATCCACCCATCCCCAACAGCACCCAGGACCCACCCGCATACCTGAGCCATACATGCACCCACCCCTGAAAGCGTCCCGCTACCCTCAAGCAGCACCCAGACACTCCCAGCTATTTCAGATCCACTCCACCACCCAGTACCCAGCAAACACCCTAGAACCTACCCATCTTACCCAGACACACACACACCCCCAGCACCCTCGTGTCACGGCTCTGGGCAACTGCACTTGTATTCCCCCTCTATGGTCCACCAAGGGCACCCACTCTAGGTTTCCAGCTCCCCAGCCATGGCTTATCTCTCTCTTGTCTGACCAGGGATTTCCAGGCTGAATAGTTCCCTACCCTCACTGTGTTATTCCCCAGCAAGGCAAACTGCTGACGCCCACCTGCTTTACTTCTCCCCTCAGAGATGGCACGCAGTATTATTGCCACAGATTAAACTACCCCACAACTCTTTCTAAGCAAGCACATTTATTCTTAAGGTAAAAGTATTATGCTGAAAACATATTAAAACAATAAAATAACTTATAGGCATGGTAACAGGTTTACCAGAGATCAGCCCCTGATTCCAACAAGGGCTCTGGATGGTGGACAGTTCTTCCAGTCCCACACCAGGATTTCTCTGTGGTTACAAGTTCATCACAGCGTCAGCTCAGAACAAGCACCCTCATGAGTAAGTCAGTCTTTGAACTTTCCCCTCAGGGCAAAGCTTCAAAGGCTCAGTCAGTAGGTGAGAATTTGCAGTCCCCTCTTCCAAATTCTTCCTAGAAATTCCACGTCACACGTATTGTCCCAACAGATGTTTAGTGTCTGCTACATTGTTCAGCATAGTCTTTCGAAGCTCACAGTACTTCTCAGATATTGCACGGAGGCCTATCTACAAGTTCTCTACAATCCCACGCTAATACATGAACATTTGCATTTTTAATACACTGGTCTCCTAAAATACCTAAATTTAATTCAGTAAGGCTTAATCGTAATTCAGTCAAGTTTGTCCAGGATACTACAAGAAATGGCCATAATTGTCCCACCCCCATTTAATCCCAAATTCCTAGATTGCCTCACATCTCCATACCTACTCCAGTCAGGGCTGCCAAGTTCCATGTAGAACCCTGACCCACCTGCAACCCTGCTCGGGGAAGGGCCTATTTCCCATCACCTGAAATTTATGGTCACATGCAAATTAGTTGAAATTATGCAAATATTGTAAAATACGCACATACCTAGAAGTGCTGGCCTTATCCTCTATGGAAGGTGACAAGGTGGCTGATAGCTTGCTAGAAATAAGAAAAGGAGGGATTTCCCCAGTGCAGTATTGTCCAACTGTATATCACTCCTGCTCTAAAGTTTATGGGAGAAGTATAGGGTCAACAATTCCAGTCTTCCTCATATACCCCAAGATTAGCAGGCTGGTTGACCAGTTTAATGGAGTCATAACTATGAAGTTAAAAACTTTTGCCAGTCAGCACCCACATGACCGAGATGCAAGGAAGTGCCCAAAGGTTTCTCTTCTTTGGAACGCAAGTATGGCAGGAGGATCAGGGAACCCATGGACATGGTAAGGTGTGAATGGAAAGGCAGCACCTCAGAGGTGGGGTGAGTCTGTGGTGGGATATATGCTGAACTTCCACAAAACAACATGGGGAGTGTAGGGAGGCGGTGTGTGACGTAAACCTGAGTGGGCGGGGCCAGAGCACTCCAAGCCCACCCCCCAGCAGGTCAGGTGCCAGACAGGAAGTATAAGAGCCCAACCCCAGAGCTCACTCGAGAGGCAGCCGCTGGAGAGACCGGATGCCTCCAGCCCAGCTCCTGCTGGGGAGACTCCAGTAACCAGTGGTGGACCTGGAGATTGGCGTGACCGGCTGATACTCTACGCAGACTAGTGTGTGGGAGAGTCACTGAGCCTACCCCTCGCCAGCTACCCCGACGAGTCGCTGAGCCTACCCCTCGCCAGCTACCCCGAGGATCCAATGGGGACTGACCCCCCTGAGGACACCACCTTGACACAGGTACCTCCAGAGAGGGGGTTGGGAAGTAGCCCGGGAGCAGTCGACCCGAGTCTGGCTGCAACACTGCCCAAACCCATGTCCGTGTGTTGCGTCCGGGATCCCCACTGACACAGCAGCGGGCCTTTGGCTGCTGCTAGGGCCCCGGGCTGGGACACAGTGGAGTGGGAGGGCCTGCGTCCCCCCTGCCACCCACCTCATGGGTGGCCGTCTCCCCCTCTCCCAGGCTGCTCAGAGACTGACGCCTGGGTGTGTGATTTACCTGTTTGCTCAGCCCCTGCCGGACGGCTTGAGCCAGGACTCCTGCGGCCCGACTGATTCCCCGGGGGCCAGTGCAGGGACTAAGGGAGGCGGTGTGGTTCCCCGCCGCCCCGGAGAGGGACAAGCCTCGACGAACCCTCCCTACACGGAGTTAACAGGGATGGCATGTGAGAATCATGACAAGATCCCGAGGAAGCAGAAAATGTGCTTGACTGCACTGCATGTGCTAGGACATGGGATTGGGTTTACAGAGAGGCAAACACAGACAGACTGATTACCATCTGTCAACCAATTAATACCTGATAGCCGAGGAAGATGACAGAGGTTAGTTTTAGATTTAGAATATATCCCCCCAGCCAGACTGAAATACATATCCCCAAGAACAGTGGAAAAGGCCAATCAATAAGCAGCCTGATGGATTAGGCAGGGACTCACAGAACTACCCGGGAGGTGCTACGCTTATGTCTAAACGCCCATTGGAGAGAGGGTAACCTGACTCGGGGGAAGGTAGGGTTAGAAAAAAATGCTTTGGAAGGGAAAAAAAGAAGGCTTCACCTAGGCCCGGTCTACACTGGGGGGGATCGATCGAGGATACGCAACTTCAGCTACAAGAATAGAGTAGCTGAAGTCGACATATCTTAGTTCGCCTTACCTCGCGTCCTCACGACGCGGGATCAATGGCCGCGGCTCCCCCATTGATTTTGCTTCTGCCTCTCGCCGAGCTCAAGTTCAGCAGTCGACGGGAGAGCGATCGGGGATCGATTTATCGCGTCTACACTACATGCGATAAATCGATCCCCGATAGATCAATCGCTACCCGCAGATCCAGCGGGTAGTGTAGACGTACCCCAATATGCTAATGAGCTTGAATACTGGAGCCTTGAGAAAGAGGTTTTATGGGAGAGGAGGGAAATTCTTGCTCTCTGGACAAGATGGGGACTGGCACACTCCTCACAGAAGAGGTCAGCGCTAGGCCTTGCTCTTTAAACATCTGAGCCTTTCTTTTCGTTAAGTAAGCTGAGAGTACCTCAGCTAGTGGAGATTATGGGGAGTTTGATCTCGATCTGTCAAGCAAGCTGTCTTTGCTATAACAACAGAGAGAAAATGGAATTACTAAATCTTGATTTAAGCAGTTGTACTGTTGTGTGGGTGTTTTCAAGCAGCTAGTGTCCAAGGAGAAAAGAACCCTGAAACCTTGAAGGAGAGGTGCTGGCCAGTAAGGAAACCTGCTCAGTCTTGATCAAAGAGCAAGCGCAGAGTTATCCTCTCTCAGTGAGGTGTATTGCAAAAGGCTACCGCGGTAACACATGGGGAAATGCTTAACGTACCAAGGCAGAGACTTCAGTTGGCTGATGGTTGGGTCATAAAGTTCTGCCTTTCTCAGCTGTGGGTTCTGCAAAACATGCATTGTAAGGTTTCAGAGTAGCAGCCGTGTTAGTCTGTATCCGCAAAAAGAACAGGCGTACTTGTGGCACCTTAGAGACTAACAAAGTGGGCTGTAGTCCACGAAAGCTTATGCTCTAATAAATTTGTTATGCATTGTAAGTTGCCATTGTGTGTAACAGAATTTATAGCGAATGGGTTTCTCTTTTTTAAAATAGGAAAACTGAAATTACTAGGGGACTTTCAATTTACAGTAGAACCTCAGAGTTACCAACACCTTGGGAATGGAGGTTGTTTGTAACTCTGAAATGTTCATAACTCTGAACAAAACCTTATGGTTCTTTTAAAAGTTTACAACTGAACATTGACGTAGTTCAGCTTTGAAACTTTACTATGCAGAGGAAAAATGCTGCTTTTAAATGAAATAAGCACAGAAACAGTTTCCTTACCTTGTCAAATCTTTTTTTTTTAAACTTTCCCTTTATTTTTTTAGTAGTTTACAGTTAATACAGTACTATAGTGTATTTGCTTTTCCCCCCCATCTGCTGCTGCCTAATTGCATATTTCCGGATTCAAATGAGGTGTGTGGTTGACCAGTCAGTTCCTAAATCTGGTGTTTATAACATTGAGGTTCTACTGTAGTTGAAAAGTCCAGTAAATCTTTAGGAAGATAGATGAATCCATGACACAAAGGTAATTCAGGAGATGAACTGGATCTGTAAGCAAATGGACTACCTTATGTGCCTTCTGAAGCTTGGATTCCAGCCTGACGTGGACCCCTTGGGAAAATGAGTTTGATGGTCTGCTTTCAGTTCTTCTTTATAAACATCACAAAACTAATGTACTAAAGATAAAAAGAAGCTCAAGACAAGAACAGCAGAAGTATTGTAGGTCCAACTGAGGGACATTGGCAGAGCTGTTGAGAAATTTGCCTGGCACCTGCTTGTGCTGTCAAGGGATCTAACATGATACGTGTGTAACTCCCATTAATGTTAACGAGAGCTAGGAACACATTAAATGAGGACTTGACCCAGATCCCTGGCTCAAGCCAGTGCTGTTAGACCCTCACTTTCACAAGCACAAAATTCAAACACAAGTGAAAAAAATTATTCTTTACTAAATTGAGCTGCTAGTATTTTCAGTGCTAGGTGGAAAAAATAGGATTTTATCTGTTCTTATTCAGACCATTTTGTTTTACTCTTGAATGAAATATCACTTGCTATAATTCTGAGAAATTGATTATGAGATCACCTTCCAGACTACTTTTCTGAAGCAGAGATTGAAAATTATGAATAGAATAATGTGAACACAGGTAGCCACATACAAATCAGCATCACGCTTTTTCTCACTAATTAACACCTTCCTCGGTACCCTGAGCAGACAAGCCAGGATTTGGGAGCTATGGAAACTGAACTGCCATATGGACTGGAACAGGAGTGGCATTTCCTAGTTTGTGGGGATGGAAATGATGTGGGGACGTTTGCACAGCTAATAACCACTCTTTGCTGGATGAACAGAGAACTTCAGTCTCAAGGGCTGCTAATGTGATATGTTCTAGTCCACTTACATTTTTAAAAAATGAATAAAATCATATTAAAAAGGCTCTGGTAGAAAAAGTCAGAGTAATCTATTTGGTCAAGGACTTCTTGTAGTGTCATATTTAAGACATTTTCCTTCTTTATGTATCAGCAGACATGACATGAGATCTTCTGGATAATGATTTATATATTACATAAGGAGAGAAAAGTCAGATGGAAATTTACAAAACTTTTCAAGAATTGAGAAAGAAAGATCTTACCAAATAGCCAGTATGTTTTTCTTAAACTGTATCACAGCATAATTATCTTAAGAGTTTAAAGTGCACTAGCAGTTAGAATCCTGCCTGGGAAAAAATGAGTGAGAGCTTTAAGGTTTAGTTTGTATGTGTGTTGCTGATTTTCCTTTGAAGCTGTATGTGTTTGTTCTTATTAACATTCACCGAGAAGTCTGAAGGAATGCCTAACATAGTGAATGCTAATGGGAAGGGGGTAGGTTTAGCAGATAAAATAAAAAAGAACAAGTTAAAAATCACTTAGAAAAGTTAGATGCCTGCAAGTCACCAGGGCCTGATGAAATGCATCCTAGAATACTCAAGGAGCTAATAGAGGAGGTATCTGAGCCTCTAGCTATTATCTTTGGAAAATCATGGGAGACGGGAGAGATTCCAGAAGACTGGAAAAGGGCAAATATAGTGCCCATCTATAAAAAGGGAAATAAAAACAACCCAGGAAACTACAGACCAGTTAGTTTAACTTCTGTGCCAGGGAAGATAATGGAGCAAGTAATTAAGGAAATCATCTGCAAACACTTGGAAGGTGGTAAGGTGATAGGGAACAGCCAGCATGGATTTGTGAAGAACAAATCATGTCAAACCAATCTGATAGCTTTCTTTGATAGGATAACGAGCCTTGTGGATAAGGGTGAAGCTGTGTATGTGGTATACCTAGACTTTAGTAAGGCATTTGATACGGTCTCGCATGATATTCTTATCGATAAACTAGGCAACTACAATTTAGATGGGGCTACTATAAGGTGGGTGCATAACTGGCTGGATAACCGTACTCAGAGAGTTGTTATTAATGGTTCCCAATCCTGCTGGAAAGGCATAACGAGTGGGGTACCGCAGGGGTCTGTTTTGGGACCGCTGTGTTCAATATCTTCATCAACGACTTAGATATTGGCATAGAAAGTATGCTTATTAAGTTTGCGGATGATACCAAACTGGGAGGGATTGCAACTGCTTTGGAGGACAGGGTCATAATTCAAAATGATCTGGACAAATTGGAGAAATGGTCTGAGTTAAACAGGAAGAAGTTTAACAAAGACAAATGCAAAGTGCTCCACTTAGGAAGAAAAAATCAGTTTCACACATACAGAATGGGAAGAGACTGTCTAGGAAGGAGTACGGCAGAAAGGGATCTAGGGGTTATAGTGGACCACAAGCTAAATATGAGTCAACAGTGTGATGCTGTTGCAAAAAAAGCGAACATGATTCTGGGATGTATTAACAGGTGTGTTGTGAGCAAGACACGAGAAGTCATTCTTCCGCTCTACTCTGCTCTGGTTAGGCCTCAGATGGAGTTTTGTGTCCAGTTCTGGGCACCGCATTTTAAAAAAGATGTGGAGAAATTGGAAAGGGTCCAGAGAAGAGCAACAAGAATGATTAAAGGTCTTGAGAACATGACCTATGAAGGAAGGCTGAAAGAATTGGGTTTGTTTAGTTTGGAAAAGAGAAGACTGAGAGGGGACATGATAGCAGTTTTCAGGTATTTAAAAGGGTGTCATAAGGAGGAGGGAGAAAACTTATTCACCTTAGCCTCTAAGGATAGAACAAGAAGCAATGGTTTTAAACTGCAGCAAGGGAGGTCTAGGTTGGACATTAGGAAAAAGTTCCTAACTGTCAGGGTGGTTAAACACTGGAATGAATTGCCTAGGGAGGTTGTGGAATCTCCATCTCTGGAGATATTTAAGAGTAAGTTAGATAAATGTCTATCAGGGATGGTCTAGACAGTATTTGGTCCTGCCATGTGGGCAGGGGACTGGACTTGATGACCTCTCAAGGTCCCTTCCAGTCCTAGAATCTATGAATCTATGAAACTCATTTACTGGTGAAACCCCAGTTTGGTAAATTGAGTGCCACTACGAGTAATCAAATATACAAACAAACCTCTCAGTTTTGAGGTGGTTTTGTCATAACTAAAAAAATAAAATTCCATTGGAAATGGGGAGCTAATTCTTCATCCTAAAAGTAATGGCTGAATTATAAAAATGGCTGATATACTCCTCCCTTCTCTGATTGTATTCCCTTGCCATATCTAAGACAGGCCATGTGGAAGCATACTCCCTCCAGTAGATGTGGTCAATGGTTATCCCCTGCCACTCCATCTGCTTGATATTTGTTCTGGACTCTTATGCCCAAGGACAGGTCAACCATGGAAGATCACAGTGAGGCATTGGAAGCTGAGAGCATCTCTGCTCCATCAAGCATCTGTCCATGCTCAGAAGAAACCTCTGTATCTGCAGACCCTCGCTGTTCCACTTCAAGAGACTGAACTTCCCAATTCTCCCTCCCCAAGCTGCCCTGCCCACTGAGTAAGCTCCCCCAGTCTCTCACAGCCCTGCCCCTCACAATCCAGAGGAGGCAGAGGACTCAAGATTCACCATGAACTTCTTGTTCCCACAGAGGATCATCGAGAGGAGCAGACCCTAGAAACCACTCATACCCCTAAGCTCTCTGTGGGATAGTTATGGAATGGAAGAATTAAAGGTAGCTTAATTTTGGTTAAGAAAATTATCTGTTTGCTTTCTAGTTTGTGGTGGTAAGTAGAAAAAGGTCCTAATCAGCAAGCACGGGAAGGCCGTGAGAACAATGAGTTAGAAGACCAGAATGTAATGGGAAGGATGTGTGGTTTAAAAAGTAACTAATAAAATACAGGAAAGTTTTCTCTCAATGAGAGGAGGCTGTAGCTACAAGCCAAAGAAAAACTGTCTTGTAAAAAATAAGCACGAACCTTCCCACGCGCCACTGTTTTCTTGAAACTGAGGCCATGTGAAGAAAAGGGCAACAGAAGAAAAACTGATAAGAAAGGTGGGAGGAGGAGGAGGCCTTAGAAAAAGAAAAGTAGCAAGGGTGAACTGTCCCTGACTGGGTTTTATTGACACTAGCAATTTTGTTTGCTGAAGAGCCATACATTTGAGTTTGTTCATCGGATCCAGTCCAATCACACTGGGGCGAGCCGGGATTAAAGGACTCTTCTCTGGTCTGTTCAAACTGTGAGTATAAATGATCATAAATTTGTAACTGTTTTGTTACGGTCTGGGTGTTGTAAATGCTTAATGGTTAGGCTTGTATACATGTTTAGAACAATAGTATGAATAGCATTTGGGCTTTGGATTTCATAAAAGAATTTATGGTTATGTTAATGTCTGCCCTATATTTTTAACATTCATAACTCAGAATTCCAACACTTTTTGACATGAAAGCTAAGCTGTCCATTGTATGCTTGGACTACAGGTTTACTTATTTGAGGGAAACGTATCCTGCCAGCACCCATCAGCCGAAGCACTGGGCTCCAACCCAACATAAAGAGACACCAAACTCTGCTGTGACGCTCCTGCCAAGCATTTCAAAAATCCTTATGTTACAGCAGCATGAAAGAAGGCTCTGCAGGTCAGCAAGGATTCCTAGCCTATACCATTTAGACACTCCTGATCTGGAGAAGACTTTTCTGTGATTCTTGACAAGCAAGACTCACCTTTGCATCCTACTTCTGAGCCATGCTGAGCTCTCTTTGGCTGCAGCCAAAGGTTGGGCTGTAGAGCTAGCAGACTTGAAGAACTTACATGCAGAACTGGCAATGCTCTTGGAGTTTGCAAGCTCCATACACAGAAATTTTCTGTCACCACCAGAACCTGTAGCCCCAAAGTTTGCTCTTGCAATGATTACAATCACCACAGGTGAAAGGCTCCCTCTTGTGGAGCTCATATGCTACACAGGAGCATAAAGATTTCATTACAGAATCTGTTTCTGCATTAAAATATAGAGCTTACTAAACGGAAAAATGTCTGTGTAGATATTATCTATGATATTATTTTAATTATGCAGGTAGTACTGCTCAACAACAGCAAAAGTCATTACTGTGTATGTGAACAACTGAGATTTTACTCTCTATGAATGGACCTTGCCAATGAAAAATACTATTCTGAAAGCTAGACACAAAGCTTTGACTACAGAGCTATTACAGTAGCATACCGCCTCCCCCCAAACCACTCTAAGATTAGCTAGGAGAACATGAGTCTGTACTTATGCCTCCCTATGGCTCATCCCTGGGGCACCTAAAACCACAATTAACTTCAGCAGACGTCTAGGGTGCCTAGCAAACTCAAGTGCAATAAAGCAAAAGGAGAAGTAATGTTAGAGTTGCTCACAGAACTGATCACTGAAGAAGACACTTTTCTAGGCTGCATCGCTCATTTTTCAACTGCAAAAAAGATGACAAAAATGTCCTCTTCTGTTTTATTCTCCTTCTCTGTGGTGAAGAACCTCACCTAATCGCACAGGGTCTTATGAAGATAAGTTTATTAAAGCTTGTGGTGCACTCAGACACCATAATGAGATCACCATAGAAATGCCTGGGAGGAAATTAATAATATATTCAGGGCAGGGTTTGGTTAGTGTGCGTTAAATAATACATGGGATCACACACACTGAATGAGGATAAACAGAAATATTGAAGAACTTCCCATTCAGAGGTCCGGGGGCTGGAACATTTCCACTGCAGATGTGAATCAGCACAGGCAGTTCACTCCACAAGAAGCCGCAGAGCACAGGGGAGTGGTTTGGAAACCGGCCTGGGGAAGAATGGCACTTGTGCATCCATTGCCTCCTCAAATCTGCCAGCCAAAGGAGGATACTGCAGACATGGGCCCATTTCTCTAATAAAACATAGACAGAGGTTCATTAAATATTCATCCCTTTGGAACCCTGCTTGTAATTTCTGTTACAGCTTGAGAACAGCTCAGTTTATGGCTACCCTTTGCCCTTACATTATTTTTTAATTCAGTGAGGAAAAATGGCCTCAGCTGTAGGGAACTACATGTTGGGCATGAAGGTGAAGTGGCTTGTTCAGAATGTCCGGTGTTGGCTCCAGGCCATTCCATAAAGAATGACTTTGTGCACATCACATTCTACTGGCTAGAGATCTCCCTTGGAAGAACGTCAGCTGCTTCGTGCTCTGCTCCCACACCTGGCAGGTGCTCTTGGCAACAAGGAATTTGGCTTTTGTACCTTAGCAACTGTACTGTCAATCATTAGTTGTTTCCTGCATCTTTTCCCAGTGCCTGATGCTGAAGTCCTTGTGCATGCGAAAGACCCACTGGTGTCAGGGAATGGGGAGTTAGATTTCTAATTTGCCATCTTATATCATTACAGATTTTCATCTGCTCCATCCTTTCATTATGGAGTGAAATTCACCCCAGTGCAGTGTGCAAGTATTAAGATGATAAGAACAGCCATACTGGGTCAGACCAAAGGTCCATCTAGCCCAGTATTCTGTCTTCCGACAGTAAGCAATACCAGGTGTCCCAGAGGAAATGAACAGAACAGATCATCATCAAGTGATCCATCCCCTGTCGCTCATTCCCAGCTTCTGGCAAACAGAGGCTAGGGACACCATTCCTGCCCATCCTGGCCAATAGCCATTGATGGACCTACCTTCCATGAAATTATCTAGTTCTGTTTTGAACCCTGTTATAGTCTTGGCCTTCATAACATCCTCTGGCAAGGAATTCCACAGGTTGACTGTGTGCTGTGTGGAAAAAATACCACGCCATTTATGTGCCAATTTAAACCCTAATTTATGCTTTGTACTGGAACTCCCTAGAAGAACTCCTCTGAAAACAATACTACTTTTGTATATTTAATTCAACACATGAATTGTAGAAAACAGGGGCAAATATTTGGGAATTATAAGGACTGGATGAACCGTAAAATAGGCCAGAGCAATTGTATCAATGTAAACGGAGAAGAGAGACAGAATGGAGGTGGAGTGTCAGACACCTGGCTGTACTTGTTTAGTCTGTGCCAGGTGACTAAACAAAATTGGAGAGGAGGAAAGAATGCGAGAAGGGGCTGAAAGCTGTGGATCCCAGCTGTGGCGAGCAGGGGGTGAATGGAAAGAGGGGGTGCTGCTGGCATGGAACCCCTTCCCCACCAGAGTTACTTGGTGATTCTGTTCTGGGCAAGTAGGGAGGGGGAGAATAGAGGTAGGGCTGGTCACACTTTTTCACCCAAAGCTCATAGGGCAAATGGAAGCAAGTTACTGCAGACTGAGTCTGCAATAACTAGCACAGGGTTCCCCCTCTATCATGGCTTAATTTGTGCCAGGGCCTGGCGGTTCAGAGCCTCGGCACCTCTGGGCCTGGCAGTTCAGAGCCCCGGGACCTCTGGGCCAGGCAGTTCAGAGCCCTGGGACCTCTGGACTGCAGCATCGGTTATGAAAGTAAAAAAATTACTTGAGCCCCGGCACCTCTTTCATTACAAGTTAAGCACGGCTCTCTGTGCTGTGGAATCCTCCCATGCTGCCTGGCACTGCATGAAGCCAGAGAGCCGGCCAGCAATGCAGAAGCCAGGGGCCACACTTTCTTTTATCTGTTCTGTTCATTTCCTCTGGGGCACCTGGTATTGGTTACTGTCGGAAGGCAGGATACTGGGCTAGATGGACCTTTGGTCTGACCCAGTGTGGCCTTGATTTCTGGCAGATCCCCTGAGATCCGCTTGGGCCAAGGAACAGACTAGCATTTGGATGCTACTATATAGAATGATTGGCTCATGTTTCTAGTGTTCAAGGAGAGTTATGATGACATGGAAAAAAGCTGGAGAGAGAGAATTTAAGCAAAACAATCAGCTATTTAAATGTGGGCAGAAACAACTGAATGGTCAAATAGATTTTCAACATTAAGTTTGTTGTATTATTCCATTAGTGCCATCATTTTGGCCAAGTATGCAAACCGCTCTCCTCCAGCCACGGCAGCATGGGAGCCAGAGGATGGTAGGATGTTCACCGATCAGAAAAATGAACAAGGCATTAATCTGTGCTCCGTGTACAGGTGACCTGGATAAATCTCCAGGTCCCGTTCTGCTTTAAGCCTAGCAGTTTAGGACACTCTTAGTTTGATTAATATATTCGGTTTGCTATAGCTATTTTAATGGGTCTTGAGATACTTGTAATGTTGTTACTATAACTTCCTTTCACAACCAAGTTGCATTTAATATGTAGTAACTTAGGCCTAGACTTCCATGTTCCTTCTAGCCTTGACGAAGAGTATGTCCTCACAGCGGCTGGGAGGTACAATTCCCAGCCCATGTAGACATATGTTCATTAGCTCTGCTAGAGCCTAAAAATAGCAGTGAGGCTGTGGCGGTGTGGCGCCCCAAGCGGCAAAAAAAAAAAAAAAAAAATGCCGCAATCGCAATTGCGATCGGCAGCACTCCAGCGGCAGCTCCACCGCACCGCTTTCTTCTTCAGCAGGAATTCGGCGGCAGGTGCTTCCCTCTGAGAGGGACCCGCCGCCGAACAGTCCGACGTGCCGCCCCTTCCCCTTGGCCGCCCCAAGCACCTGCTTGCTGGGCTGGTGCCTAGAGCCGGCCCTGCATACGTGTGTCTGCCAGCGCTGGGAACTACACCTCCCAGCTACTGTGTAGACATACCCTGGATCAGTGCAGGGACAAGGAGTCATGGCTTCTTCCTTTGCTGCTCCCTTGGCTAGGGTAATCAAACACCCTATTACAAATGTTCCAGGTTGACAGGGACCTCTGGTGAATCATCATAAAACAGGAGCATTGTTAAGTATGTCAGCTGTGTCTCCAGGCTGGTGATGGCATTTCAAGGAACCACCTTCTCCTCCCTGGAGATGGAGCCTCCCTGTCAGAAATGCAGCATGGAGTCTGATTCTCCACTGCCTTGCACCTTGCATAGCCCTTGACACTTGGGCGAAGTGGGGGAAGAAATGCTATCAAATGTGAATGGTGCTATTTCACACTAACTTTGCACAAGTGTAAATGAAAGCAGCAGAGAGTCAGGCCCACAGACTTAGGTCTTCAGTTTGCTTGTGCCGTTGAATTTATCTCTTAATAAAAAAATTTGTTTTCTAGTATCCCTCCAAACTTTTTAATGTCATACAACAAAATACTAATCTTATATCCAGACACAAGCTAATATAACATAGCTGCTGGAAATGAGGACATTACTTTTATTTCCATCCACCATCATCCCACCACTTCCCAAGTTGCTTAAAAAAACAACAAAAAAGACAACCTATTTTCAGTAACATTTTTTATTAGTTCTTTAAGATGTACAATTTTGCAAGTAATTTAGATTGCCCAGGAAATTCATTTCCAGTTAAACTGCTATGAAACTGAAATATAAAATGTATCCCTTTGATATCCCCACAAACTCCTTCTATTCTGCCTCCATCTCAGTGCTACTGTGCACTGCTAACTAGAAATCTGAATCATAATGAATATGGTCATGCAAGGAGTGCTTGCACCATGCTCCTCTGCACGGCTAGATTTCCACTGAGCTCCCCAGAAATTGCTGAGTCATAGAATTACTCAAATCACAAGTTATTTTAACCTATCAATGTCACTACCTGACATAAGAAAAGAACAGACATGGAGCCATACAGAGCCTAAAACTCTGAATACATTAATGGCAGCCCTAAGCTAATAGAATAACTTACATTTATATAGCGACTCTCATCCCAAAAGAGAGTATGCACATTCTTTTGTATGAAGACAGGAGTCCCTTCACAGCTGTTTAACAGGGCACGGTAACATTACCAAGCACAACAGCTGTGGGTGGGAAGTGAAGAATAATATATCATAGCCATATGAAACTACAGAGGGAATCTCTGGCCCTCGTCAGTTATCAAATTAAAGGGACAAGTCACAAACCAGTTGTAATAATATTGTAAGAGACTGAGGCCTTGTTTACACCGTGGAATTACCCCCATTGCAGCCTTTAGTGTAACTGTACTGGTGCAAATGCCCAGTGTAGACAAGGAAAGCGGAAGTTTACATACATGGAACCTATCTCTGCTTGAAACTTAGCTTAGCTCAGCTAGTGCCAATCACAGCTTTCCTTGTCTAGACTGGGGGCTTCTGCTGGTGCTGCTATCTTGGTGACTGGCAATGATGGTTGCATCCCTGGCAGATCCCCAGTGCAGACAAGGACTGAGATCATCAGGGCTGTGTAGCTCTAGCTCAAAGTAGCATCATTTTCTAGCTTGGCTTCTTACATATTACAATCAACTCATTAGCTGGAGGCCAACACTCACCACTCTGTCTAATCTGAGCCATTATCTGGTTTGCAGTAGTCTGGGAACATGTGTAATTCTGTGGGCAAGTTAACGATAGAAAGGTAAGGGAGGTGACATTTGACCTGTAAGACTCATAACTTCAGTGGTGTCACCCCTCTGTGGCATGGCAGGAGGGACTTGCTGCCCCTCCTCCCAGCCCCCAGCTCCAGGTCCTCCAGTTGGTGGAAATTTTGATAATACAATGGCATCGGAAATAGATTGAGTTGGATATCATTCAAAAGTTCTTTCTCGCACGAACACCATGATACTAAACATGACAAACCTAGAACAATTATGTAGCTATATATTCAAGACATTGTTTAAAAATCAAAGTTTTTTGAATTATACTTTAACACAGGGGGAGCAAGGAAGGTACTCCTGGCTGGTTGTAGGAGCAGCAAGGGCCAAGGCAGGTAGTTGCTGGCAGGGACCAGGGGAACAAGGAAGGAGCTCCTGGCTGGCTGCTGGGACTCGACAAAGACAAGGGAAATGGCCCAGGGAAATGCAGTTAGTTAAAGGGACATGGCATGAGGCTGCTATAATTAAATGGTCCCTGGGTTGGACCCTGGAGTAGTGGGTGGGCCCAAGTCCCGCACTCACCCCCCCAACAGACACGGGGGAAGTGACTATGACCTGAGAGAAGGGAATTTAGACAGGCCCAGGGAAGGGACTGTATGTGGAACTGTTACCCCCTCTCCTCCAGAAGGGGGTCAAACTGAGACTCACTCAGCTGGAGAGCTGGGGTCACTATTGATTCAAGGAAAAGGCAAAGAGTCTCCAGGGAGGAAGTGCTGGGGGTGCTGCTCCCCTCCAGACCAGGAACCTTTGCAAACTAGCCAGATCCCAACTGAGGGTACTGTGATGGGCCCTATGGGGCTGTGAAAGGACTGAGCCCAGGAAGGGCAGCAGGGACACACCAACTGAGGGTACTGTGATGGGCCCTATGGGGCTGTGAAAGGACTGAGCCCGGGAAGGACTGCAGGGACACAGTAACTGAGGCTACTGTGATGATTGGACTGTTAAAGGACTAAGCCCAGGGAGGGCTACAGGACATTACTGAGGGCTCTGAGATAGGCCCCAGTTAGATTGTGTACCCCAAAAGGGGTTGGTTTGTTTTCGCACATGGACTGTGTTTGACTTGGCGGAGGGCTGAGTCATCGAAGACCTGCCTGACGAGCGCAGCAGCTGACGAGGCATTGTGAGCGGAGGAAATCGAGGAAAAGTTGCAGGCAAAGCACACACTCAACCAAGGGACACTTGCATGAGGTAAGTGCGCACCATTACAAACTCCTATTTTGCTTAGCCACCTTGTGGCTCACTATAGAAAACCCTGCAGTTACAATGCGGGGATGCATTGCCCCAAATCAGTGAAATGGCCATCTGAGCTTAAAACTTATAAAACTTTAAAAGAGATATAGCTCTCAGTTCTAGATAATTAGTTTATAGGTGCTGGTAACCTGTCTCTGGCAGAGACTAGTACTTAATGTGTCAGCAGATGGGGTCAGATATTTACCCCAGGTTGCTTTATAACTATGAGCCCCATAATCCTCTCCCACCCAAAAACTTCCTGCTTCAGGGCATAAGCCAACCACTGTATCAGGAACAATGGAACTAGCGTCAGAGAGCCAATGTTCCCGGGAGCCTCTGTTAGTGATGGGTCACTTGTGGAAGAGGGAACATTGGGAGTTACCCAGCCACACAGAAAGAGCAATGCACAGGTTTTAATAAAGTTTTACTTGTTCAACTTAAACCTCCTTCAGCTTCACTTTTTCACTCTGCATATTCTTAATTGTCAAAGCATCTAACAAGTGTTATAATAGTTTTCTATATTTTAAATTGAAATTTGCTGACCAGATGAGTCTCACAGTGAAGGCTTTGCACCAATAGTGGTAGACTGTGCGCTCATAGTTTGTACTGCATAGGGGGTAGATATAAACGTACGTGAACGTCTTATGTAATGCTTCTCCTTTGTAAGCTTTTGTGCATACAGTGTAGGATCTAGTCTGCCTAGTAGAAGGTTTTAATTTGTAATTGCCTATGCATGCAGTACTAGCCTTTGAAATATTCAAGAAGCTAGCTTTTAATTCACTAACACTTACGCACGGGTCACTATTAGTGTTAGAGATGACATTACACAGCTTCATATTATGAATATGCAAAAATGATGAGAAAAAGATGTGGCCTAACAAGAAGTAGTAAAGACCAGGTCCACAAACAAGTCCTTGCCTCTGCACTGAAGAGGAGTGAAGAGCAGGTTGCATCTTTTACAGACCACTTCATCAATAATATGCCAAACCCATTTAACCCTGAATCACATCTGGAGGTGCTTATTGACACATCTACTGGACTGCATGTAATATCAGATGTACAAGAGCCTTTACTGAAAACAAATGGAGAGGTGCCCTTGATTCTAATAAGACAGGTAGCTTCTTCAGCCCGGTCATGAAGTCTGATATCAAAACATTTGCTGACATGGCCAAAAAGACCAAATTTAAATCTGGCAAGGGAGAGACAATCACAGCAGGCATCAGTCATGAAATTATTTTCTGCACAGCCCTGTCCTTAGCAAAAGATGATGTTTCAATGGTAACTGTTCTTAGTCACCCAATAGGACCTTTGCCTATGGGTACGTCTTCAGTTACCGGAGGGTCTGGCGGCAGGCAATCGATGTTCTGGGATCGATCCCGGAAGTGCTCGCCGTCGACGCCGGTACTCCAGCTCGGCAAGAGGAGTACGCGGCATCGACGGGGGAGCCTCCGTGCCGCGTCTGGACCCGCAGTAAGTTCGGACTAAGGTACTTCGAATTCAGCTACGTTGCTACGTTAATAACGTAGCTGAATTCGAAGTACCTTAGTCCGAAGTGGGGACTTAGTGGGGACCAGGCCTATGTCCCTTTTCCATGCTGATGGAACAATAATAACAGACAACACTGAATTAGGACATCAGGTGGAAGCTCAAGCTAAAAAGAATCCATGAGCTAACAGCATACAACAAAGAGTCCGTAGTGTACATCAGAGATATCATGGCTGTCCTACAAATGTAGCTGGAGACAAATTCCACACATTCATGAATTGTCTGCTAAGTAGTTGAGCTAGGTCCTAAAGGAGTTGACAAAGCTAACCTTGTAGGTGTAGTGTTTGACAAATATGAGAACAGTAACCCTGTGAAAACTGCAGAAAGACAGCACTGGACAGGATCTTATGTTGGATGCAAGTAATATCAGGTTATTGGTGGATGCTCTATGCCGCCATAGAAAAAGTTTCTAAGCGTGGCATTGGTAGCAGAGCTGTATGACCACAGCAAGAAAAAAGGAGATCCACAGAGACTAGAATTGCTTGCGCCTCAATCTAGCCATCAAAAAGGACAAGTCATTGGTCAAACTCACACTATGTGAGGACAGTTTTGAAGAGCATGTCAAAAAAGCATCTTGGCAAACAAAGATTTGGATGTCTTCGCACATAGGTAAGCCAGATATTGGATCACCATTGCAACATAGATGGAAAAATGGGGATGATAAGCTAATTCTTCTTTTCTTCAAGGGCCAGGTGGCTTCTGAGCTTCTACAAGACCTTATTTGTCTCTGTACCAGTAAGGGTCGCTGCACAATCAACTGTGTCTGTAGTCAGAACAATCTTTCCTGCACAGAACTGCGTTCATGCCAAGGCAATGAAGGTTGTGGTAACCCATGCACTCTTGACAGAGATCATGATGATGAACAAGATG
The DNA here is from genome assembly GCF_013100865.1 of Trachemys scripta elegans. NCBI lineage: Eukaryota > Metazoa > Chordata > Testudines > Emydidae > Trachemys > Trachemys scripta. The sequence continues at coordinate 11,656,252 of NC_048302.1, forward strand.
ACAATGATGATGTTGACTAGAAATGTCACCAGTGCTATTACATTCCAATGATACCTGTACAGATGTATTGTTAGATTTTTGTTTTACCCTTTAGATTGTTTTGTGAGGCTTTGATATCACAAATAAATCCATGTTTATGTCTTGAAATAATACATGGAACCATTAAACTAACAAAAATGAATGCAAATATTTTAATGTGTTGGTGTTTATCCCTGTTTCTTTGGTAAAAGCCCCACCTGACAGCTCCACATCATACCTCATCTTAAAGTAGACATAAAAAGCTTTCAAATTATGTATGATGTGAATGTAAGAGGGTACATTAAGTTGACCAAAGGAGTGGTTTCTGCTGCTTGCCTAAAATCACTTACCAAAACAAGAGACCACTTCCTGCTTTGGGTATTCCTAATTACTAGTGAAAAAGCTGTGTTCTAATGAGATTCTCATGCAGTAGATTTGCAGTTTCTATTGTAAAGGCTGTCACGATTATCAGGGTAGATGAGCGTTCTTTTTTAACATAAGGACACAGAACAACCGGACTAGATTTTTATAACAATGTGAAAAATTAATAGAGGCTTAGCTTTAAAAAATATGCAATATTTCTAATGTACATTTTCTAAAACTCCTTAAATCAGAAATAGTCTCACTGTAAAGTGTGTGGCAACGGGGATGGGGTGTCCACCCCACACAGGACTGGAAGCGGTTAAGGTGGCCAGGTAGGCCTACTAACTCCACAGGCTGTGGCCTCAAGGAAGAGTCAAGGAGCAGGGATTGATTGCAAGCAGGCTGCTGCTGGGAAAGGGCAGTCATTCCCTGGGAAGAGGGAGGAGGGTTTGGAGCTGGTACACCCAGAGCAAGGAGGGGAGCCAGGAGTGGAAGGAAGCGGTCCAGGGAAGGAGCAATGACGGCTAGGAGAGGAAAGCCCGGAACTGCTGAGTTGATGGTCCCTGGGGAAGTGGCACAGGCAGAGCAGTGAACTGGAAGACTGCTTGAGTCACTGTGGGAGTGACAGAGAATTTGGAGGAGTATACCCCTTCCTCCCAGAACGGGGCGGCGGGGAGAAACGCTGAGTGACCTAGCTGGAGGGCTGAGTCACAAAGAGGACACTGTGGTTCCTGGGAGGAGAGAGGAGTTGCAGACTGGAGAGAGAGCAAGAGATGGTGTGATGATATGTGACCACAGGAAGGGGGGTCACCCTCAAGTGCTAATTCCCAGAGTGACCAGGAGGAGGCGGTGAGTGGTGTGTCCCATCACACACATACAGAATATAGGACTGGTGACCAGGGGTTCCCACAGACACTCCTGCTACCTCTTGGTGAAACATTATCCTCCTAGCACCGAATTATAGAGAGCCTGATTGTGCAATCCATACACTGGTGAAGACTCGTGCAAGTGGTCCTACCGGCTTTAAGGAGACCTTGTGTAAATAAACACCCAGCAGTGTAACTAAGGGTTGCACAATGAGACCCTTAGAGTACGTGCCCTAATTTTCAGCAGGTGAATTGTCCCATCGATGGGACAATTCACCTGCTGAAAGTTGGGCATCTCTAAATATCTTGCTGGATTGGGGCCTTCGAGCCCAGGATCTGCCATTCCAATGTTGTTCACGGTCAGTCTCCCTTATGAGCCTATAAATTCGAGCTTGCCCGAGGAGGTAATTATTCAGTCATCTACCTAACGAAAGATAAAACCAAGGCTATGTAGTGGGAGAGTTAAGTTTCCTGCATCATTAGCTTAGATGGCCTTTTCATTACTGCAGTTGTCATGGGAAAAATTCAAAGGAGACGATACTTAGCAATAAACATAGGCCTTCCCGTATCTCCTCTCACCCTCCACCCCAATCATCACAAAGTACCCTCTGCTTTGATTTCTATAAGGAGTGTAATTTGAGGACAGCAATGAGAAAATGTAAATACATGGTTTGGATCAATAGTATTTTTAATTGTCTAGAAACATGTCTTTCCTGATCATAACCTTTTCTGCTGCATTACCTATTCTAATTTAAATACGTTTAATTTCGATCTTTCCCGTGACAGGGCAATGTCCATAATACTGTATTCTCAACACAGAATAGAGCAGCTGAAAAAAAAAACCTTGTATCAATACCATTAAATACTTGGCTCATTTGCTACACTTTTCTGACTGGAACCTGTCTTAGGCTAGGTCTACACTACGGGGGGGGTGGGGGGGGGAGGGTCAACCTAAGATACACAACTTCAGCTACAAGAAGAACAGGAGTACTTGTGGCACCTTAGAGACTAACAAATTTATTAGAGCATAAGCTTTCGTGGACTACAGCCCACTTCTTCGGATGCATATAGAATGGAACATATATTGAGGAGATATATATACACACATACAGAGAGCATAAACAGGTGGGAGTTGTCTTACCAACTCTGAGAGGCCAATTAATTAAGAGAAAAAAAAAAACTTTTGAAGTGATAATCAAGCTAGGCCAGTACAGACAGTTTGATAATAGGTGTGAGAGTACTTACAAGGGGAGATAGAGTCAATGTCTGTAATGGCTCAGCCATTCCCAGTCCTTATTCAAACCGGAGTTGATTGTGTCTAGTTTGCATATCAATTCTAGCTCTGCAGTCTCTCTTTGGAGTCTGTTTTTGAAGTTTTTCTGTTGTAATATAGCCACCCGCAGGTCTGTCACTGAATGACCAGACAGGTTAAAGTGTTCTCCCACTGGTTTTTGAGTATTTTGATTCCTGATGTCAGATTTG
>NC_048302.1:11658990-11833319 GCF_013100865.1 Trachemys scripta elegans
CAAATCTGACATCAGGAATCAAAATACTCAAAAACCAGTGGGAGAACACTTTAACCTGTCTGGTCATTCAGTGACAGACCTGCGGGTGGCTATATTACAACAGAAAAACTTCAAAAACAGACTCCAAAGAGAGACTGCAGAGCTAGAATTGATATGCAAACTAGACACAATCAACTCCGGTTTGAATAAGGACTGGGAATGGCTGAGCCATTACAGACATTGACTCTATCTCCCCTTGTAAGTACTCTCACACCTATTATCAAACTGTCTGTACTGGCCTAGCTTGATTATCACTTCAAAAGTTTTTTTTTTTTTCTCTTAATTAATTGGCCTCTCAGAGTTGGTAAGACAACTCCCACCTGTTTATGCTCTCTGTATGTGTGTATATATATCTCCTCAATATATGTTCCATTCTATATGCATCCGAAGAAGTGGGCTGTAGTCCACGAAAGCTTATGCTCTAATAAATTTGTTAGTCTCTAAGGTGCCACAAGTACTCCTGTTCTTCTTTTTGCGGATACAGACTAACACGGCTGTAACTCTGAAACTTCAGCTACGTGAATAGCATAGGTTTTGATCTGATCAAGTTCAAAGCACTGCCTGTGAGGTGCTAAGCAACCTACAACTACTTCTGAAGTCAATGGAAGTTAAAGGTGCTCAGCAGTTTACAGGATCAGGTGCTACACAGCTGACCTTGTGAAAATGACTTCTTTCAGCTTCATCTAGGGCAGTGGTTCCCAAACTTTAACAACCCACGAACCCCTTTAGCTAAAAAGTCAAGTCTCGTGAACCCCCTCCTAAAAATGAATATTTCCAGGGGTTTTCTCCTTTACCGAAGTATAAATTATAAAAAGCAGTGATCTTGGAAATATAACATTTGTTTTTATGACATGCTTATTACACACAATTTATTATTATTTATCATTACAGTATTTTTATTACATTATGAAAATGGCAACACTCTTCCAAAATTTCACTTTCGTAGCTTGTATCACTTTGAACAAGTCTGTTATAAGATAAGGCTCCTATGTTTCATCATGGACTATCAGATGTGAAACAGCATGAAGGCATTTAAGAAGCCAACTCAAAGAGTTCCTCCTACACAAGCATTAATGTCTTGAGCAGTCCAGGCAAACAAAGCACGTTACAATAAAGCTTAAACTTGTTCTTCATAATAATTTTAAAAACAATACTAGCTGCTTATTTAATTTTAAAAACAGCAAAAAATATCCACCTCCCTTTCCATTTCTTATAAGGAGTCTTGAAGCTTAAATCTCCTCAGTGTGACAGATATGCTTGCTTTGATCTGCTTCGCTCTTGGAAGTCCAGGAGCTCCAGGCTGCTGGCCCCATATTGCCCGTGGTTCGTAGGGACAGCTCTGTCTGCCATTAGGGAATTTTTTCCCGATAATCCCCTGTAACATTTTGTGAACCCCCAGGGGTTCACGAACCTCAGTTTGGGAACCACTGATCTAGGTATACAATGTTCCATGTTCAGCATCTTAATCTTATCTTTCAAATCTTATTTCTGCAAGTACCCCCATTTCCTTCTGCACTGAGACAGTATGAATGAACGACGCCAACTCACTGGAGTAAAGGCTGCAGGATCAGGTCCCCTATCGGTGAATATCAGTATCTAATAAGTTTGGAGTGATGAATGGAAGAGAGAGAATATAATGTGAAAAGATAAGGATTTGGACGTAATTTAGCTATTACAAGGTAACTTGTAACCAACAAGCCCCATGCAGTGTGTAATAAATATTCTAGTGGAAATCTTCACTGTTAAAAACCTGATGCTGTTTCTAAGAACCAAAAGTTGTGATGCCATCAGAGCTCAGATTCTGCAGTGCCCTGTGGTCCTCGTGGCATGAAGGGGTTGGAACCACTCCTGGGTAATAATTCTGGCATAAGGGGGGTCCCCAGGCACTGTATAGCTGCCACAACAGATCTACGCTGTCCCCTGCAGCCCCCAGCATAAGGGGTTTACTGAGGGCATGTAATGGAGGAGAGGGTAGAACAGACTATACCCCAGCTATTCTGCGCTACAGAATGGCCCCTGGAGAGGCTGCTGTAATTTAGGCTGGGTGCTGGGCATGCCCCCAGAAGATCCTGGAATATATACTGTGCAAAGTTGGCTTAACGGTGTCAGAGTGTAGGAATGGAGAGTCTGGCCTCAAAAATTGGAGGGCCAGATTTTGATAGCTTTCCTCATCGTGAAGAGTATCTGATTTCATCTTGAAGAGTATCTGGGGTAGTCCCACTATAAGTAGTGACTAGGACTATTTGTGGACTAAGGCACTTCTCAGTGTGAGAAAAGATATCAGATTCTGACCATAAAAAAAGCCACTGGCTCGCTTATGTAAAAACAGAGCTGGGTAAAGGGTCTAATTCTGAACTGTTAAACTGAATTGAATCCCTCTCAAAATGCAAAACACGGAGAAGGCACTACTAAACATGAGAAATGGTGACAGAATCTGGTCTTAGTTGAGGAATGAGAACCTTATCAGATTAAAATGTGAATTCTGAACACGAATACAAATATATTTTAAAATTGGTAAACCATGTACAGTGTCAAGCTTTCAGCCCATGTCCCTAGAAGTAATTCAGCCAAAAAGTGTCATCACATTTTACCATTTACTCAGGTGCGTATTGACACAGTATATTGTCTGATATATGCGTGATCCACTAGTAAATCACTCACATAACCTCGTCCTGGAGCAAATCACCAAGCCACATGTCACATTAGAAACTAAAGGGAAAATTAATTAGGGGAGTTTTGCCATGAACTTCAATTAATATTGTTACTGTATGTATTGCAGTAGCAGCCAGAGGCCCCTGTAAAGGATGAGGAATCCACTATACCCGGCATTGTACACACATAATAAAGAGAGTTGACCCAGAGAGTTCACAATTTAAGTATGGGAGCAGGGTCAAGCCCAGAGAATTTATAAAACAGTTTGTAACAGGAACTATTCAGAAAAGTACCAGTGGGCAGTTTTCTATGCAGTCTGCTGTGATCTCCACTGTATCCTCTATAAAGGAGCCACAGAGAAATCTTGTGGTTAAAATATTGTGTGTGGGGGGGAGGATTCAAAGAGTTCACCCTGACAGTCCATGAACTGCTGAAAGATTCTGCTCTCATTTGCATCTGTGCTCTTAACTCCAGGGAAGTAAATGGAGTGACTCCAGTGTAACAGCAGTCGGACTCCAGCCCAGAATCTGTAATTGTTTTGTTTGGTGACATTATACACTGTAGCTCCTGAGATGTAATCAGAACTGATATTTAGAAGATAGTAAGCAAAATGAGGTGTTTTAAGTGCTAGGTATGTTTCGCCTGCTGCTTGTAACCATGGATATGCAAATAAAAGGAAAGATAGGAAATGGAAAACATTTTCTTCTCCATTTAGAAGAGAACCTGAATGCTCAAATCACCCCCTAAAGGCCTATTGTGAGGCAAATGCGCAATATGTCAGGCTGGGTACAAAGTATTACGTTTTATGATAAAGAACAATAGCACCAACTCGTTTTAATGGATGTCTTTCAGGTTGGTTTTCAGTGCTAACTTGTCGTCTTAGGGTCTGATTCTCCTCTCACTTGCACCAATATACATTTGAGATGGGTCCATTTTAATAAATTAAAAACGAGTGTGGCAGGACAAAAAAACCAGTGTGTACAGCAGAACTTGGCTGCTGTTCTACTGAATTCACAGTAAATAATACAGTTGCCCCCGAGTAAGTGCACATCTAGGGGCCAGATCCTCTGCTGCTGTAAGCCAATACCTCTATGCCAATTCAAAGCAGCCGAGGATCAGCCCTATAGCAAAATCATTTCAAGTATGGGGATTTCCACCCTATATATCGTTAGCCATTCACACTTTAGCACAGGAAAAACACAGCCACATTGCCTGACCGGCGCAAATAAACATTATCGTTCATCTAGAAGCAAATCCATCAATTTTGCCAGTCCAGGTGATGATAACCCAGAGCTCCACACATTATTTAACACATGAAATGAAACTGACCGCTCCTTTGAATTGTAGCTCCCTCCGGACACAGTGTCTGATTTCTTCATAGTTGAGTAGCTAGTGTGCTTTTAAACCATTTTCACACTATCCCCATACTAGGCTTCCCACGGTTTTTGTACCAATTAAATAAACTATATTGGCTAGAATCGAATGTAGTTACATTGGTGCGACCCATCTAGTGTGGAAGCAGATATACCAGCGTCAAAATGCTTATACCACGTAGCTCATTTCAGTCAATGATCATGATACCTATATGAGCACTTTTTTAACAGTATAACTGTGCCAGGCTGGAGGAGTTACCTCCATGTAACTGTATCAGTTTATAAACCCAGTTCCTTAGAGTAGTACAAAAGCTGGGCGTGAATCAATCCTAAGAATAACAGTTTTCCAGCTTCACTACACTGTCTTTACATGTAAAATTACAGAGTCCATTAACTGACGTGAAACCCCTTCAGCCAAATGGAGACGCTGAAGGTGTCAAGGAGCAGGTCTATTTCAAAAGTGGGAAGGAAGCGCTACTTCAGTGCCTCTAGCACACTGACACTTCAGACCCATTTCTCCCCTGTGGCAGGCGTGAAACATTTTCTTGGGGGTCGACGACGTCCAGACTCGTCCGCTTTTGTCGGGATTTCCAACCTGTTACTCGGCAGGGTTGGAAAGACTCCGCTCACGGGTCCAGACGCTGAAACACAACCGAGCCGAGCCAACACTCCCGGTTTGGGCGGAAGGACAGCCTGGCACGAACTGCCCCGCACGCAGCAGCGGAGACAAACCAGCGCTTTGACCCAGCCTGCCTAGCCGGGACCCGGACAGAGGGGAGGCAGGAGTCGGTGTGATCCGCCGGCTGCCCCCCGGCATGCACACAGCGGCCCCCGCGCTCCGCCAGCCGAGTTTCCGAACACGCGTGGGGCCGGCTGCCGGCTCCCCGTGCCCACCCTACCTGGTCAGCGCAGGGGCTCCGCGGCGTTCCCCTCCTGGCCCGGCCCCACGTGCTCCATGGCCCGGGAGCTGCGCGGCGAGCCGGGCGCTCTACCCGCTAGCCGAGGGGGCCCCAGCCCTGCCCCGCTGCCGGGGCCGGCATTTGAGCAGCATTGGAGAGGGGCGGACCTGGGGGGCGGGCGGCCCTTCCCCGTCTTGCGGGAACAGGGGAGGGAGGGAGTCAGAGACGAGCCGTCTGTAGCCAGCCAGAGAAATGCCGCAGAGAGACACACACCCAACGCCCGGAGTGCCCGCCCCCCAGCCCAGTGCAGCCACCACTCACCCCGCTCGGCCCCCCAGCAGCAGCCCCTGGGCGTCCTTCCGCAGCTCGCCTCCGTCCGCACCCAGGGGTGGCCGGAGCCCCGCTTCGCTGCTCTGGGGAGCCCCAGTCGTGTGTGTGGTGGGGAGCGGAGAGCGAGTGGGAACATCAGGCAACATCTACTTCCTAGCAAGGGTCTAGTCCACCCCTCGAGCAAGCGATGGAGGAGGTGTTGGTTGCCTAACGTGTGTCTTCCATCTCTGCCTACTGTGCTTCTAAATCCTCTTTGCATTAACTACTCCAGCTCCCGCTTTAGCCAGGGAATCACAGAGAAGGTACGGCTGGAAGAGACCATGAGAAGACTTGATGACCAGCCCCCTGCCCTCAGGCAGGACCAAGTAAGCTAAGACTATCCCTGACAGGGGTTTGTACAGCCTGTTTTTAATCTCCAGTGATGGGGATTCTGCAACCTCCCTTGGAAGCCTGTTCCAGAGCTTAACTACCCTTAGAGTTAGAAAGTTTTTCCTATTATGTCACCTTAATCTCCCTTGCTGCCCATTTTTTGTCCTACCTTCAGTGGAGGTGGGGAACAATTGATCACTATTCTCTTTATAACAGCCCTTAATATATTGGAAGACTGTTATCAGGTCCCTCCTCAGTCTTCTTTCCTCCAAGACATGCTAGCAAGTATATTGAATTTGAAGGATATCTCTCTACTAACAATAATAATTAGTAAATAAACCACATCCTGAAAGAACTTTCCCAAACCCCATCTTCTGGCTGTCAGCCAACTGCCCAGCCTTTCCAAGCTCATCATCAGAAGCAAGATTCCCACAGACCAGGACACACCAATTCAAAGCAGCACCACCAGCCAAAGCCATAACAACAGATTCAAAACCTGCAGACATATCTCTGCTGCTATAATGATCAATACCCCCCACAACACACCTTTCAAGATCCATGGGTCTACACAGACCTATCACAACATGTGGTGTACCTCAGCCAGTGCATTAACTGCCCCAATAACAACTAAGTGAAATGAGACAATCACTACGCTCTCAAATAAACTCACACTGAAAAATGATAAAAGACAAAATCATCCATCAGCCATGGTGGGCAAACACTTTTCACAAAGCGATCACTCCATATCTGATCTCTCAGTCCTTGTCCTCAAAGGAAACTTGCACAACACCTTCAAAATATGAGCCTGGGTGGTTATATTCATAACTTTGCTAGACACTAAACATCATGGACTTAATAAAGACAAGGGATTTATGTCTCATTACAACAATCTGTAACCCACTAACCCCACTTTGTCCTACAGCCATAGAGGTGCTAACTGCCTACTGCCCCTAGAATGGTCTCTTGCAACGTGTTAACTCTTTATCTGGTCCACTTTGTATTTAGCTGTGTCACCCTAAATACCTTTCCCAGACCTGAAGAAGAGCTCTTGTGTTAGCTCGAAAGCTTGTCTCTTTCACCAGCAGAAGTTGGTCTAGTAAAATATATTACCTCACCCATCTTGTCTCTCTACTAATACATTAATACATTATTATTTTTTGTTACAGAAGCACCTTGAGGATCCATCCCTGATCGAGGTGGGGCCCTCCATGATGTAAGGCACAGTACAACAGCAACCTATTTTAGGACAAATTTCCCAAGATGGATGCAAAAACTTGTGCCCACAAAATGCATGGGTGAACTGCTTTGGAATGCACTAGATGGGTAAATGCATGGCAAGACAATAAAAGGAGTGTAGGATTACAATTAGAATCACACAGGGAGGGGTGTTTCCTATATAGAGGCAATGCTCCAATTTAATAAGTGCATCTTATATGACATTATTTCATTATACGTTGAGTGGCATTTGGCCGTATGGTGGAAAGGTACACTTAAACGGAAAGTTCCATATGGTGGATTACAATGACATTAGCTGCAGGGTGAATACTGGTCAATTTTCAACTCAGTGGGCAATAGTTTTCCACCATGAGCTAGGTTTTATTAAAACTTCTAAAAAGCCTGCCAAAGATCGCACTCTGGCACAAAGACTAAACTCAACTGTGTGTAGCTCAGAGGAGCAGCTGCAATCTGCAGCAGGAAAGTGAGCACAAGGATTTAAAATATAATTAATTTCACGGAGCAGCTGGATGTTTGAGTAGCATGCCATTAATTTTGCAGTAACTATTAAACATTTTATAGCTGAACTAAAAAACAATCATGGTGTTGGTGGGAGGCAAATGATCAAGGGTGGGGTTTTTCAAAAACGTGTGGTGTTGGCCTAACTCAGCTCCCACTGCGATCACTGGCAAAATTCCCATTGAGACTTCCATGGAAGAAGAGTTGGACCAATGCTGAGCGCTTTTGAAACTCCCACCCCACTTAAGAAGTGGACTGTAGTCCACGAAAGCTTATGCTCTAATAAATTTGTTAGTCTCTAAGGTGCCACAAGTACTCCTGTTCTTCTTTTTGCGGATACAGACTAACACGGCTGTTACTCTGAAACTTGCCACCCCACTTGTTTTTAACTGCTGCTCAGTGGACAGTGGTGAAGTCTCAAGGCAATCTGGCAAAGTTCTGGAGGGCAGGAAGTTAGACAGTCCTGTTCAGACCAATTGGATCATGAGTTTCAAGTGAAAGGTTCCCCCCTAATTTAAATACTTTGTAAAAACTACATCCACTTGTAGCTGAAACATATTAAGTTAAATGTCAAAATAGCATTCAGTAGTAAAGCCAAGCATACGCGAAAGCATTCCTTTCAATACCATTTTGGTCTCATTCCCAGATCTATAAGCTTAGGACCATAAATGCTTGAAGCATTGTCCGGTAGACACTTTCTATAAAAGGGGTTTTTCCATCACTGTAGGTAACTCACATCCTCAAGAGGAGGTAGCTAGCTAGCTTGATGGAAGAATTCTGCCATTGATTTAGCTACATTTACAACTGGGGTTAGGTCAACCTAAATACAGTATTGAGGGTACAATTTTTTTCACAGCGTTGAGTGATGTAGCTAAGTCAATCTAATTTTTCAGCATAGACCATGTCTTATTATGCATGTACTCCTTACTCACAAGTGTATTCCCATTAAATTCAGTAAGATTAGATGATTGACTGAGGATTACTTATGTGAGTAATGGCTTGCAGAACTGGGCCCTGTAAACTGAATTTATACAAGAACTATACCGTGGCTCTATGTAGTCTGACTTGCAGTAATTCAATAGTATAGTACTCCAGATGGCCAGTGTACTGGTGATGGAGGGAAGAAAAGCAAAGAATTATAGGAAGCCTGGTTATTTTAGGCATTTCAGTATATTTCTCTAAATAATGAGCAGGGATAATTTATCTGGAACCATTCCATAAATGATTCTATAGAAGGCATCTGTTTACAAACAGATTCAGAAATTAGCATGATTCCATCTCAATGATAAACATTCCATTAAATGGTAGAACTCATTTTTATGTCCTATTACGAATTTATGGAATCTGAATTTCTACTAGAACTATACCTCAGTAATGTTGCAGCCTTACTTGCAATAATTCAATGGCATAATACCCCACATGGCCAAGTCGCATGGGAGATGGAAAGATAATGAAAAGAATTAAAGGTTACTTTAGGAATTTCAAAGTCGTTCTCTGAGTGATGAGAGGAATTGATTTATTTTGAATCATTTTACAAATAAGTCTGTAGAGGGCATCCCTCAACAATGGATTCATAGAGTAATATGACTCGGTCTCAATTAGTGACACTTCAAAATGTCCCATTAAAAAGATCTCATTTGTTATGATATATTGAGAGTTAATGAAGAGGCATCTGAAAGAAGCCACTGTATTTTCACTGTCACTGTTAAAAAAGTTCATGTGTGAACCGACTCTTTTATGACTTGCAGTGTCATTGTAGCTGTGTAGGTAGCAGGATATTACAGAGACAAAGTGGGTGAGGTAATATCTTTTATTGTGCCAAGTTCTGTTGGTGAGAGAGACACGGTTCAGAAGAAGAGCTCTGTGTAAACTCAAGAGCTTGTCTCTCTCACCAACTGAAGTTGGTCCAATAAATGATATTACCTCACCCATCTGGTCGCTCTAATATTCTGGGACCAGTATGGCTGCAACAACAATGCATACAGAATATGGTAAGAGATCATTCAAGGTGAATTGGCCAGTTAGCAACTCTGCAGTCACAGGACAAAAACGAGAGGTTAGTGGGTTATAGATTGTTGTAATAAGCTATAAATCCAGTGTCTTTATTAAGCCCATGATTTTTAGTATTTAGCATAGTTATGAATTTAAGCTCCAGGTTCATCTTTTGAAGGTGGTGTGCAGATTTCCTTTGAGAATGAGGACTGAGAGCTCTGGTATAGAGCGATTCCTTTGTGAAAAGTGTTCGCCCGCAGTTTTGATAGGATGGTTTCATCTTGTATCATTTTTCTGTCTGAGTTCATTCAAGAGCATAGTGACTGTTTTGTTTCATCCACATAGTTGTTATTGGGCCATTTAGTGCACTGGGTGAGATACACAACATGTTGTGATAGATGTGTAGAATCCTTGGATCTTGACAGGTGCGTTATGGGGGGTATTGATCATCAGAGCAGTGGAGATAAGTAGAACCTTATTCCACAAGTTGTTCCACTGGAATCAATGGACCACCTGTTTGTTGCACAGTGTGCTACTTAGTAGGAATTATGATGGAAGAGTCAGCTCCAACTTGAGGTCAGCTGAAGAATAAGCAGTAGGAGTGGATGATGTGTTAGGGGAAAACAAGCAGTCTTGTTCTTTTGTTAATGCCTTTAGTATCAATGGGCTAAAGTCCTCTTTCAGTTATGCCATTGTGAATCTGGAGTAACTCTACTGACTTTAGTGGCGGTACTGGTGTAACTGAGAACAGAATCTGGCCCAAGATAAAAGGAAAAGAGAAATCCAAAAGATGTAGCAGTAAAAATACTTCCAGCTAGCGGGACCAATCCTGCTCCTCTTGCAATCAGCATGTTTTCCACAAAACTCCATGATCTGTATGTCACAATTCAAGGTATTACTGATATGAATACCAAAGGAAAAGATAATAAATCACTCTTTATTGGGAAGTAGTCTGTTCCCATTGTAAATTTATATCTGGAATCCTGAGGGACACTTGCTTTGCTCATTAAACAATCTACTTTACTCTAGCTTGAATTGATCCCAGGTGTCAAAGTAAATCAGTGATTGTGTTTTATAATGAAATACATGAAAATAACAATGGAGAAGAGCCCCGTTGTAGCTCCAGCTGCGTGGTGTAGTGGACAAAGTTGACACAGAGACCGTTATGTTCCACTGAACCATGAACAGACTGCAATTATTGATACATTTCTAATAAAATTATATAGTACAGCTATGTACCTTCCAGAACAGCTCGCTAGAATTAATGTTGTTAAATGAGCATCAGAATTCATAATGGACTGGTAGCATTACCTGAAATAAGCAGTAATTACGTTCCTCAGGCTTAGACAAACTAGCAAACTGCTTTGCCTGTGCCACATGTGGAAAGAACAAATGTGACACAGCTAGCAAGTGTGAAAAATCAGGACGGGGGTGGGGGGTAATGTATAGGACAAAGCCCCGAATATTGTGACTGTCCCTATAAAATCAGGACATCTGGTCACCCTAGGCACAGCAAGGCTCCCTGGCTAGAGCTTTGACTATTTAAGGAACAGCTGCCCGTTTCGGGCTTTACTCTGTGGTATTGTGTGCAGCTATGGGCTAGATAGGGAGTTTAAGAAAGTGTAAGAACCTGACTTTTATCCCTGCATGGATGACCCAGACCTTGTGTCTGGATGCATGGGGTTATGTGGATACGGTACACTCACTACTCCACACTCTCCAAAACAGGAGGGTGGGAAAGGGGCGGAGCCTATTTTCCATACACAACCTCCCAACATACTGGCCAGCATCATGTCAGCATGGAGTGGGGCGGACCACTAGTAATTTGCTGCTGGTATAGGGCATCAATAAAATTACTGCTCCTGGATCAAGAGCGAAGCAGAGAGGGAATTGTGGCTCCCTGAGCTGTAACTCCTTCTCTGGGGTGCTCCTGGAGAAATGATTTGCCGCACAATCCTGGCTGGCTTTCCCAGCCTCCAAAGTCCCCTAGACTTCAGGGTATCAGCCTGCTGCTAATCAGGGCATGTACAGTTCAAACTCTTAACTTGTTTTTTTATGAATGCCTTTTCCCCAAAAAACTTGATAACGTCTTCATTCTGAGTAAAGGACTACCTGGCCAAGATACCAGGCCAAATGCTATTTGAGTTATACAAGTATCTCTTCAAGCCACAAATTCTGAAGTGCACCAGCAACATTGTCCTTCAGAAGGGCAGCAGGAAAGGAAGGGGACTCCGTAGCAGACATTATTCCTCCTGGACATGTTCAAATGGACAATGAAGGTAACGCTGTCTGGAAACGGACAACATAATGCTTGGAACTGAGCCAAGAACTAATGTTTCCAGAGTCTAAGACTGAGCCTTAACAGCTGTGGAGTTGTTTCCCTGATAGGTAGCCCCTGGAAGTATTAAGTCTCATTGCACTGGTTAGCTCAGGGCCCAGTCCAGGACTAGCCATCAGTATGTGCATGGGTAACATTCAGGTAGGATTATTTCAGATACTATTTAACCAAGGCATGGCCAGGTCCACCTTTCTACCAAATGATAAACGTCCTGATCTCAACAGGGACCGCTGTAATGAACAGAAACTAACCACTGCTGTTGCAAAATCTATACGAGAGCAGCCCACTAAGGACCTTTGCACAAAGCCAGGTGGAGTGGGGCACTGCCACTCTTTGGCAGTTTCTGTTAAAGTACAGCAGATAGGTCACGTGTTGAAGTATAATTGGACTATGAAGGCTGTGTCTATGCTCACTCTTTTTTAAAACACCTGCTGGGGGAAGGTGAGCAAATGAGGTTTAACCCATCTGCTCTCAAACATACATACAGTTTACTCTCAAGCCACATACACACCAGGTTCAGGTAGCCTGACCTGAGATTCAATTTTGAGGCACAGCAGTGGTAAGATCTATGTTCACTGGTATGCAGCATATCACTGTATATTAAGCTCTGTGTAATAAGATGTGAAATACTACGGAGAACACATTTTACTCCTATCAAGTAGCCTCTTTTGACTCTTATATTGTCCAAAATTGCTTTATTGCAGGATCCTTGGGGGGAATCGAACATGATCTAGTGGAAATAAACAGGAGACTGAGCACCAGGAATTCCTGGGTTCCAGTGCTGGAGGTGATACTCAGCCTGTGAACTTTAACAGGGCAAGTAATTAACCACTGGAACAACTTACCAGGGTCACTCACAAATTGAAGTCCATGAAGTCAGTATGACTTTTGGGTGCATAAGGAATGCAGAATTGAACCCTATAATTCCTGTATATCCTGATTGCCCCTTATTGCTTGAACAATCGGATAAACTATGGAAAAAATGAAGAGGTTTTGAAGTCACCCCTTTAGTGTCTTTTAGCAGAAAAAAGTGACCCTCTAATTTCACCGCTTTGAGTTGCCTGTAGGCAGGTTCTAATGTGTGATCCAAATCCAGGTGATAAAGAAACACATGAACATGATAAACATCCACAGAAAGTCACTTTCTTTTAACACTGAAGAAGGGCCTGTATTAGAATAAGGAAGATAGCTTTTACTCTCTCTCTGCTTTACTGTAGAGCTTCTGCCTAGAACTTGTCCCATTTTCTCCCGTTTAGCTTCCTGCTATAGATTTAAATGTGCTCACAGAGCAAATGTAAAGTCTCCCTTTGTTTAGCTGTAAACCTCTTCTGCATACAAGGCTATTACAAACTGAAATCTGCTTCACTCATTCCAAGAAGTAATACTGAACACAGGTCCACTATTAATTGGCAAAATGACTGACAGGATATGATAATACCTTTCTTGTCTTTATCAGTTTAATTCTTAATAATATTATTGGACCTACTGGTCATACTCTGGACACAATTTCAACATAACTGTTTAATCACAATATTGGCTCATGTGATTACAAGGCACAGTTATTCCTTGCTCTGCACTCCCTAGGAAGCAATGTAATATTTTTTTTTCTGAATTACGTGGAATCTGGGACCCTATTACATGACAATGCTGTGCATTTGAAGATACTTGTAACTCCATCGTTGTATAACATTAATATGTGTTGCTTTCTCGTTTTCTAAAATCTTAAATACATACTTTCTAATCCAGTTACACTTTCTTCTGATAACATTTCAAATACTGATTTATTTTTGTCTTCCCTTAGGATTCTGAAGAATACAGATTCCTATAAGAAAAGGTAAATGTATTTTTAATTAGACTGTATTAATTTTCTTCTAACCTTATCTCTTCCATTATTTTCCTCTGTCCTCTAAAATGCTAAGCAATATTGTATGTGGTTCATTAATTTCAGCAAAGAATTTGCTCTACATTAGCTTAATCAAGTATTCAATTTTCCACACAGTAAATAGTTTAGCTGATTTCTGTCCACTATTAACCTACTATAAGTAAACCCAGTAGGGATGCAACTAGGGTGACCAGATGTCCCAATTGTATAGGGACAGTCCCGATTTTGGGGTCTTTTGTTTATATAGGCTCCTATTACCCTCTACCCCAGTCCCAATTTTTCACACTTGCTGTCTGGTCACCCTAGATGATGAGAAGATGAGGGGGACAGGTAACAGTTGTCAAATATGTAAAAGGTTGTTCTAAAGAGCATGGTGATCAATTGTTCTCAGGGCCAGCGCTTCCATTTAGGCGGTCGCCTAGGGCGCCAGGATTTGGGGGGGGTGGCATTTTGCCGCCCTCGGCGGCAATTTAGCTGCAGGGGGGTCCTTCGTGCTCTGGGTCTTCGGCAGCAATTCTGCGGCGGGTCCTTCACTCGCTCCAGGACCCGCCGCCGAAGTGCCCCGAAGACCGGGAGCGTGGAAGGACCCCCCCGCCACAGAATTGCTGCTGACGACCGGGAGCGCGGAAGGACCCCCACCTAGGGTGCCAAAACCCTGGCGCCGCTCCTGATTGTTCTCCATGTCCACTGAGGGTAGGACAAGGAGTAATCAGTTTAGATTGCAGCAAGGGAGATCTAGGCTGGGTATTAAGAAAACCTTTCTTACTATAAGGATAGCTATGTATTGGAATGGATTACCTAGGGAAGTTGTGGAATCCCTATTGTTTGTTTTTAAGGACAGATTAGACAAATAACTGTCAGGAATGGTCTAGGTATACTTGGTCCTGCCACAGCAGAGGGTGATGGACTTGACTAGATGACCTCTTGAGGTCCTTTCCAGACCTACTTTTTTATGATTCAGTAACATGATTATAATTTGGTTTGGTCTTGACCAAACCAATGCAGTCCCACAGTCCAGAGGACATGCTTCCATATGGATGACAGGTTCTGCTCGATAACGTTCCAAAGCAGTGCGGACCAACACATGTTCATTTTCATCATCTGCGTCAGATGCCACCAACAGAAGGTTGATTTTCTTTTTTGGGGGGTTCGGGTTCTGTATTTTCTGCATGGTAGTGTTGCTCTTTTAAGACTTCTGACAGCATATTCCACATCTCATCGCTCTCAGATTTTGGAAGGCACTTCAGATTCTCAGACCTTGGGTTGAGTGCTGTAGCTATCTTTAGAAAGCTCACATTGGTACCTTCTTTACGTTTTGTCAGATCTGCAGTGAAAGTGTTCTTAAAATGAACAACTGTGCTGCGTCATCATCCGAGATTGCTATAACACAAAATATATGGCAGAATGTGGATAAAACACAGAGCAGGAAACATACAATTCTCCCCCAAGGAGTTCAGTCACAAATTTAATTAACACGTTATTTTTAATGAGTGTCATAAGCATGGAAGCATGTCCTCTGGAATGGTGGTCGAAGCATGAAGGGGCATACGAATGTTTAGCATATCTGGCACATAAATACCTTGCAATGCCGCTACAAAAGTGCCATGCGAACGCCTGTTCTCACTTTCTGGTGACATTGTAAATAAGAAGAGGGGAGCATTATCTTCCGTAAATTTAAACAAACTTGTTTGTCTTAGCGATTGGCTGAACAAGAGGTAGGACTGAGTGGACTTGTAGGCGCTGAAGTTTTACACTGTTTTGTTTTTGAGTTCAGTTATGTAACCAAAAAAAATCTACATTTGTAAGTTGCACTTTCACAATAAAGAGATTGCTCTTCAGTACCTGTATGAGGTGAATTGAAAAATACAATTTCTTTTATCATTTTTACAGTGCAAATATTTGTAATAAAAAATAATATAAACTGAGCACTGTACACTTTGTATTCTGGGTTGTATTTGAAATCAATATATTTGAAAATGTAGAGAAACATCCAAAATATTTATAATAAATTTCAGTTGGTATTCTATTATTGTTTAACAGTACGATTAAAACTGCAATTAATTTTTTAATCTTGCGATTAATCATGATTATTTTTTAATCGTTTGACAGCCCTAGAGAAAAAGAAAATCTAATAAAACAGCGCATGGTCTGTCGAGGGAAGATGCTCAGACCCCTGCAGCAAAACGTGCTAACTGAGAACAGTGGCCTTTTGAGTCAAAGATTTCACACGCCATCTTCCAGGCCCAGCCTATATCACTGAGAACATCAATTATTATGACTAAAAAATCAAACTCAGAATTGCCCCAACCAAAGGACACAAGTGAGCTCTCCCTGGTCTATGACTGCGTACGAGGTTCAGGCGATGAAATCTTGCCCCCAAGCAGCCCGGGGATGAAATGTTGCACAATGAAATGCTCACCGTGTGCTACATGCAGGTGATGTCTGCCCTAGCGTCTATCTGGGAATGATGATAAAACTGTTGCCTTGCACCTTGTATAGTCATTTACACCTGCACAGAGCGTACACTAGGCATAAAACACTATTGATTATCATTATTATTATATATTTGTAGGGCCATTGATTAATTGCAGTTAATTCACAAGATTAACTCAGAAAAATGGATCGTGATTTAAAAAATTAATTGCAATTAATCACATTGTTAAGCAATAGATTACCGATTGACATTTATTAAATATTTTGCATGTTTTTCTACATTTTTAAATATATTGATTTTTATTGCAACACGGAATAAAAAGTATACAGTGCTCACTTTATATTATTATTTTTGATTACAAGTATTTGCACTGTAAAAATGATAAACAAAACATAAGAATGGCCATACTGGGTCAGACCAAAGGTCCATCTAGCCCAGTATCCTGTCTTCCGACAATGGCCAATGCCAGATGCCCTAGAGGAAATGAATGGAACAGGTAATCATCAAGTGATCCATTCCCTGTCGCCCATTCCCAGCTTCTGGTAAACAGAGGCTAGGGACACCATTATCTCCTGCAAATTGTAACTAAACTTGTTTGTCTAAGCGATTGGCTGAACAAGAAGTAGGACTGGTGGACTTGTAGACTCTAAAGTTTTACATTGTTTTCATTTTGAATGCAGTTATTTTTTAGTACATTTGTAAGTTCAACTTTCATGATAAAGAGATCGCACTACAGTACTTGTATGAGATGATTTGAAAAATACTATTTCTTTTGTTTTCTACAGTGCAAATACTTGTAATAAAAATAAATATAAAGTGAGCACTGCACACTTTGTGTTCTGTGTTGTAATTGAAATCAATATATTTGAAAATGTAGAAAACATCCAAAAATATTTAAATAAATGGTATTCTATTATTGTTTAACAGCACGATTAATCATGCAATTAATCATGATTATTTTTTTAATTGTGTTATTAATCATGATTAATTTTTGTAATCACTTGGCAGCCCTATATATTTGTGTTGTGCTAGTACCTAGGCGCCCCAGTCATGGACCACAACCCCATTAGAGGTGCTGAAACAATGTGTATAGTGGTGGTGCTGAGAGCCATTGAAGCAAACTGTAACCCTCTATATAATGGAAACCACTTCAAGCCAGGGGTGTGGCAGCACCCCCTGCACTCCTAGTTCCAGCACCTATGGACCCCATTGTAGTAGATACTTGTAAGAGGGTTGCTTGGCCCATGAGCTGGAGAACCTGGGACTAAGCCAGCCTGATTACAGAATGAGCCCCACTGAGAGGAATCCGACCATTCCCCATGAAGAGCAGAAGATGGCTGCACTAAAGAGGGAGTGGCCAGGTCAGGTGAGGAAAGAGCTGGAGGAAGAGGCAGGAAGCTCAGAGCAGGAAAGATTCAAGCGCTGAGAATGAGGAGAGAGACCAGGCTGGGAGAGACCCTGGCTAAGCAGGGAAGAGACTGGGAGAGTCAGAGGGGGAACAAGAAGCCTCAAAGTAGGAGCACAGAGGGTAGAGGAGCAGCCCAAGACGCTTTGAGCTAGGAAGTGGCGCAGAGAAAATGACCGCACAGGAGAAGGAGCAGACCTAGGTGCCCAGTGCAGAATCCCTGGCTGGAACCCAGAGTAGATGAGGGGATTAGGTTCCCCCTGCTAGCTGCAGGGAAGGGGGCCATATGCTGACTTCAAGGGCTATCTAGCCTGACAAAGGGGCTGCAGAATAAGGACTGAAAGAGTCTCATGACAGAAGGATTTTTTTTTCTTTTAAGTCACTTGAGAACTTAGTTTGGACATGTGCCCACCTGGAAGGGTTGGACTTAAGATGGTGACCTGGCCAGAAGGCTGAGTCACTGGCAGAGAAACCACCTCAGCTTTGGAACAACTGTTGGCCTGAGGTACTGGTGAAAGGAGAGAGCTGCTATGCTGTTCCTGGCCATGAGGGGGCGCCTAGCGGCGAGTGAACTTGTTTTCATTGCCGTACAAAACACCGAACAAACAGACCATTCCTGCCCTAATCTAAAACTATTGTTCGGCTCTGGTAGCATGTTACAGGTGTAAATTACTGCCCAATTCGCACGGCAATAGTGAATAAGATTCCACATATTTATTGGGGTTAGCTAGATGCTGGGTGACCTGGGACGGCAAAGATGGTTGTGTGTCTTTGAAAACAAACAAACATTTTATTTATTGCCTGGCTAATTTTGCATACAGCACCTAAAGAACTGTACTTTTTTTTTTTTTTTGGGCCTTTTCATGCATCTCATCAATAAAACCTGTTTAGCTGGCATTCAAGAACCAGACGGTTAGCTCTGTCTTAGTACTGTCTTCCCTTGGCTTGACTATATGTGTGATGGTGCCTGTGGGAGGCAGAACTGGCAGGCATGCTGTGATGCCAATCACAAAACAGACAAGGCATTAGGGGCTAGGTTTTCAAAAGAGCTCTGCAGCCGTTTGGTACCTAAAAGAAGTGAGTGACCAGCCTTTCAGAATTGCTCAGCACCCACTGAGAACAAGGAAAACTGCTAAGCCCTTCTCCGAGGCTGGCTATTTCTGTGAGCCTAATTACAGTGTCTCCGACTCTTGTGATGGGACGCCAGCTGAGCTGGGAGCCAGAATGATGATAGTCTGAGATGCTCCAGCCCTCTAGCAAATTTCAACCCTGGCTGGGGGAAAAACCCCTTCTGATTGGCCTTACTTGGCTCCTGAGGTGGAGCATCTAATCAGAGGTGCATCAGGAAGCCGGCAGAGTTCCTCTTAGAAGCTGAGGCTGTTCTC
This sequence comes from Trachemys scripta elegans, assembly GCF_013100865.1. Classification (NCBI taxonomy): domain Eukaryota; kingdom Metazoa; phylum Chordata; order Testudines; family Emydidae; genus Trachemys; species Trachemys scripta. The sequence continues at coordinate 11,677,823 of NC_048302.1, forward strand.
ACAGGAAGGGAGGAGGCAGAAAGAGCCTGGTAGCTGGGGAAGGGGGCCTCTGCTGCATGTCCTGTCCTGCGAGCAATGGGAAGACTTCTCTGGTCCTCCCTCATTCCCTCCAACACCTGGGAAGGGAGCAAAGGGGTGAAGGACACCTGGAGTCCCTCCCCCTGCAACGGGGAGAGGAAATGCAGCTGCAGCCCTCCACCCTCAGGCCTGGGAGAAAGGAGTGGAGAGCCCCAGGAAGAGCAGAGATGACGCTGGGTGAAAGGGGCGGGGTGGGCAGAACTGATGCAGGGGCCAAGTGGGCAGAGCTGGGCAGGGACAGAATTAGTTGCTGGGCAGAGGGAGGGGCAGATGTGAAGGTGAATGCTCCTGCAGTGGGAGCCCAAATGACCTTACCCAGTAAATTTGGGAGTGTTTGCAAGCATGTGCATGGACACACACAATGAGCAGGGGGAGTTCAAAAATCAAGATAGGCCAAAAAACCCACAGTCCAATGCTTTAAAAAATAAGTCTCAGGACTTTAGGGGTCTGATTTTGTTTTTGAGCCCTTGGGCTGGCAATGCTGTAATTGGCAAGGGAAAATGCTGTCACTGTGTCAAAAAAAAGCTTCAGTAACACTCTCTGGGAAATGTACCGCAGGTAGAATTTGCAGAGCGTTGGTTGAAATGCAGCAGGTTGTACAGAGCTTTCCACAAAAGTGATCGCTTCATCAGAACTGAACATCAGAAACTTCTCATGTTATGTGGGTGTCCTTGAAAAGGTCATTGCTGGCTTTAATATTCTTTTTGTGGGCAGATTTACTATTTTTTCCCCCCCCGTCAGTTCTTGTGGGCTGTAGGTCAGCAGACTGGGTTCCTTCTCCTAGTCAGTTGTGCATGGAGGCGTGGCATCCTTTAAAAGGATCTGTTCCAAGATGGAGCTTGTTATCTCTCTGCCATGGCATGGCATGTGTGATAAATGATATGTTGGGGGAGGGTAGCTCCCTTTGATGGACACACAGCCAGCCAGCTAGCTGTAAAATCCCTCTTGGTAGCTGTTCTCTACTTGCTTTACCTGTTGTGAAAGTGAAATGAATTATATTAAAGAAATAGAATGAATTAAAGAATGCTGTATGTACCTTTAAGTAGAAATGAGAAATGCTGCAAGCCAAGGGGCAGGAAAGTAGACATTAACTGCTTAATTAATTGCCCCACTTAAGAGCAATTGGTGAAGCATTAGCCTTAGATCGATAAGAGTTAATAAGGAAGCAGGATATGCATATTGTGCCCTATGCAAATTTTACAATTTTGCTCTCTCTGTCCCTTTGTTTAGTTCGCACCTTTTTATCTGCATAAATAAGACTGTTTGAATCTTGCATGGGGGCTCACGTTATCTGAATGTATTAGCAGAGCGCTGTGCTAATAAAATAGAGTGGTCTGACAAACTATGAGTCCTGAGTCTAACTTTGACACTGTAAAGGGTTAAAAAGTCCCCCAGTAAATGGAAAAAAAAAAGCGGGCACCTGACCAAAAGAGCCAATGGGAAGGCTAGAACTCCTTTAAAATTGGGAAAAGAAACTTTCCCTTGGTCTGTTGTTCTCTCTGGGCTGAAGAGATAGGCAGCAGGAATGCTGTGTAAAGTTTGAACCAGATATGAAAAGCATCAGATCATATCTAGAACTACTTTTAACAACCCAAATATGTAAGTAAATTAGGAATGTTTAGGAAGATGCGATTAAGTTTATTTCTGTTTATTTTAAGACTTGTGGACGCCTCTGTGCTAACCCCAGATGCTTTTGTTTGCTTGTAACCTTTAAGCTAACACCCAAAAAGGCTATTTTGGGTGCTTAATTTTTGGAATTGCTAGCAAACATCTAGCCAAAGCTAGATGAGGGAGGCTGGCAGAGGACAGGGGGGTTGAGGGGAGGTGGAGGGGAGGATGTAGGGAGGGTGGCGGAGGACGGGGGTACGAGGGGAAGTGAAGGAGAGGGAAAGGAAGGGGCACGGGGTACAGGGGGGGGGTGCACGGGGTATGGAGCTTGGGGAGGGGTTACCAGGGATGGGAGTGGGCTGGGGTCCCTGGGGCTCTCTGTGCAGAGGGGGCTGGAGCTGCCCCCGGGACCGGGAGAGCCTGGGAGTCCGCTGCCTGCTCTTCCCCTGCTTCTTTCTGGGGCCCGGTCGCTAGGCCCGGCCCAGCCAGCAGCAGAGAGCAAACCCCGCTGTCACTGCCTCCGAGGGGCTCGCCACCTGCAGCACCAGCCCAGGCTCAGTGCTGGCGCTACCCCTTGGGGGGTGGGAGCAGAAGGCAGCAAGCCCCGCCAGGCGCGGTCCGAGCGAGCTGCAGCCCGGCTCGCCCGCTCATCCCAGGGGCGCTGCCCTGCCCGGGGCTGCTGGCGGAGCCTGGCTGTGAGCGGGTCGCGCTGAGGGGCGGCGGGGGGGGGGGGGAAGCGCTCTCCCCTCCTCGGGGGGGCGGGGGTTTATTCCGGTGAGCCGAGGGCGGTGCCGAGGCTCCTGCTGGGAGTGACCGGCCGCGGGTCCGCCCAGTGTGGCTGTCGCGAGGAGGTGGAGGAGACCCTCCCTGCCCCAGGGGCGCCCCGGGACCGGTCAGTGCAGGAGGCGGGGCGGGAGTTGCAGGCCGCCATGCTGCGCCCTCCCTCGCTCCTCCGCCCGTGCCGCCCCCTCCCCATGGCTCTTCCAGGCGTGCTGCCCTCCTTGCCTGCAGGAGCCCAGCCCCGCCCGGCAGACCAAGCTTCAGAACAGAGCGTGGGCCCTGCCCGCTGGCGCCATGGTAACCCCTAACTAAGGCGCCGCTTTTAGAAAATGTGCTGAGGGGGGAAGCGGCTGCTACTGCCCCAGGTGCTAGGCCTGAATAGCCCCAGGAAGTCAGACTAGCCCTCCAACAGATTGCTCCAGGGGGACAAGTTGGGCATGATGCATTTAGCTTTGGCTATACCTGGGTAAGCCTTCATCCCTAGGGTATTTTGCAGCCTTCTGTCCTCTCTCGTGACGAATCCTTCCATTTGAGCCGTGCATGTGCATGCTTATTGGGAACTTGCCAGATGTCTGGCAGACAGAGTCTTTCGTGCTGATCGCTGACACTGTGGTGCGCCTGAGGCATTACAGAGCACCCACAGCTCTCCATTGTCCCTCTTTGGGTGGAGGGAGCGTACATTGAGTTCTGGATTCCTTGTTGACTGTCTCCACTTAGTGGTTGGTGAAGAGGTCTAGCAGAAGGCATTTTGACTCACGTAGTCTTGGGCGGGGGGAACATCAGGCCAAATTCAAAGGTGATGTGTAAAGTCACCTCCCCTTACGCTGACTCTTAATTAACTGAACTCTTAATTACTATCCATCAGCAGTGTTGTGTGTTCTCACCTCTCAAATCACTATTCCATGTGGATTGTAGTAGAATCCCAGGAACACTACCATGAAGACTGCAGGAAGGAACCAGAAGTGTTTTTCTGTGTGTCCTGGGAGTGTTCCAAGGCATCTCTCAAATTCTCCCATAAATGCTAAGCTCCAGCCATTGCCACTCAAATTCCAAGGGAGACAAAGCAAAGTGCCAGTCAGCATTTATAAGACTATTACAATTACCAGGTAGTGCCATCCATCCATATCTGCCTTTGGATGCTTAATGCCTGTGACTTATTCGTGAGGCTGACCAATTTCATGTGGGTAGGTGTTTGTGTTGTCCTCCTTGAAGGAATGATTCCTGCCAATATACCTGGATGAATGGTGTTCATGTGTCAATTATGGCTAATCCAGGGGGAAATTTGCACCTTCCTAGTAAGGCCAGGGCTATCCTGGATGACCGTTGCTGTTGACAACAACAACAAAAAATTAAAGCTCACGTGAATGTTTTCACTTCTACTTTCCCCTGCGCTGAATAGGCTAAGAATTAAAAACATTGTTAGAGAAGACAGTTAACATCTCTTCTGTTCTCTGTCTAGTGTCAAACTTGCAGCCTTGCTTAACAGTTCCAGTGTTGCTCTCATTGGCTGGTCCCTGGTACAGATGGTGTCTGCCTTAACATACCCCAATGGAGTGGAAAAGTAAATGCCATTATGCCTTTTGTGTTGGATGCCTGCCTCCAGCAGGTTTTTAGTTTGAAGATGATTGACCTAATAGAGCTATTATTGTGTGCTCTAGCTTGTAAGTGCATGAGCAAAACCCCACAGCGTTCAGGCTAGCGCTGCAGTAAGTGATGGTAATAACTAGTGATTGAGTGCTTGAGTCTCTTCTCATGGTAGTTTTACACCATTGTAGTTTCCTTGATTTCAGTGAGAAGAACCGGGTGCTGAGTGTTTACAACAAAATGAATTGAGAGTGTAGTATCCTGAAAAGAGAGCATTTTTCAGAGTTCTCTCTCATACAAACAGCTATGTTAATTTCTGTGGTAGTTTGGAGGTGGACAGTGTGTCTAAAACTGATATCCAGTTGGTTTCATTGGTAGCTGGTTAAATAGTGCCAAACCTGATTAATTAACTTATTCGTGAGTTGAAGCCCCGTGTCAGACCCCCACTATTCATGGGGCCATCTTGTTCGTTATTTGCAAATATTTGGACAAAAAATGTGTGTGAATCCTGAAAGTTTCCTGAATTCTAGCGCAAAGGATTAATTCATCTGAGTATTCCTAGCAGAAGTTCATTTTCTATTTGTTCTCTTATGTAAAACTTTCCAGTCATCCAAGCAGAAATATCACCATATGATTTAGATCAGTGGTTTTCAAACTTTTTTTCTGGGGACCCAGTTGAAGAAAATAGTTGATGCCCACAACCTGGGAGGGATAGCTCAGTGGTTTGAGCATTGGCCTGCTAAACCCGGGGTTGTGAGTTCAATCCTTGAGGGGGGCCATTTAGGGAACTGGGCTAAAAATCTGTCTGGGCATTGGCCCTGCTTTGAGCAGGGGGTTGGACTAGATGACCTCCTGAGGTCCTTTCCAACCCTGATATTCTATGATTCTATGACCTGTTGGGGTGAGGGCGGCAGGGTGGGGGTCAGGGCTCTGGGCTGGGGGTGCAGGCTTTGGGATGGGGCTGGGGATGAGGGGTTTGGGGTGCAGGAAGGGATTCCGGGTTCAGGGGGCTCAGGTCTGGGTCAGGGGATTGGGGCATGGACTTACCTCCGGCGGCTTCCGGTCAGCGACGCAGCCAGGATACAGAAGCAGGCTTCCCGCCTGTCCTGGCACCACAGACCATACTGTGCCCCGGAAGCAGCCAGCAGCAGGTCCGGCTCCTAGGCGGAGGTATGCAAGCACCTCTGCATGGCTCTCGCCTGCAGGTACCCGCCTCTTCCCCAGCTCCCATTGGCTGGGAACCGGCCAATGGGAGTGTGGAGCCGGTGCTCAGGGCGGGGGCAGCGTGTGGAGCCCTGTGATCCCCCTGCCTAGAAGCCAGATCCACTGCTGGCCGCTTCTGGTGCTGATCAGGGCCACTAGGGTCCATGGGTGCTGAGCAAGGCAACCTTACATGCCACGACCCAGTACTGGGTCACGACCAGAACTTTGAAAAACACTGATTTAGATGACTAGCCACAGAAGAAAAATCTGACATAAATAGTTCTCATATTGTTTTCTGTGACTACTCAAAGAATTCTCAGATAACAAATATATCCACAGAAATAGGACTGGTTCATGAATGACAGGCAAATGGAAAAAGGGCTCCATTCTTAACTTGTATAACTTGCAATGACTTATGTGATATGCTACATAAGAATGGACAAACTATGGTCCATCTAGCCCAATATTCTGTCTTCTGACAGTGGCTGGTGCCAGAAACTTCAAAGGGAGTGAACAGAACAGGGCAATTTACCAAGTGATCCACCCTCTGTCATCCAGTCCCAGTTTCTAGCAGTCAGAGGTTTAGTACTCCAATTACTCTTTCCAGTGCCTAGGGGTGTTCCACTGTGTGAAAAGTAAGTCCCTTGGATAGCAATTATTGACTGTGATTCAATATATCAGTTTTCCTAAACAATAGTGAATCATTGAATCAGTTCTTAATGGAGCCATTCTCCCATTAAATTTGGTTCTGTCCATGCTTATAGGTCAGTGGTTTTTAAAAACACTTTTGCAGATTACAGAATAGGAACTCAATTAACAAGGCAAGCAAGATAGATGCTAAGAGTCAGTCTCTTTCTGAGTGTACTTTATTGGATTCTAATGCATCACTGCTTCCTCTTGCCAAACGTGGTTAGCTATTCAGGGTAAAAAAAATCTCTTCTGACTATGAGCCAAAATACTTCTTGCTGAGCAGCTTAGAAAAAGTGGTATGATGGGTAATTTTAATGTCTCTGAGGATGAAGTACTAACTGATTAGTTGCATCCTGAATATAAATTCCGTTTTTTCATCGGCTGCATTTGTACTTGTGCGTAGAGCTTGCGTTATTTGCTATCAGCGCAAGATATTTTTGCTAGCCATTATTTGCATATCAGTCCATCTATTTTTTACTATTTTAGGCCCTGATGATGCAAGTGTCTTCAGTGGCAGCCCCCTGTGCCGTTGCAGAGCCCCAGTCGCTTCACTGGGGCTCAGTGTGGGCGTAAGGGTCTGTCAGGCAATATGGAGGGCTTGTGGCCAAGCTGTCGGGCAAGGACTCAGTGGGTGGAGGCAGAGCACTAGCTCTGCTCTTCAGGGCCTTGGCTAGTAGAACTGAGCAGGGGTGGAGCTGGTAATGTGTTGGTATAGACCATCAGCAAATTACTCCCTTCATGGAGGAAGTGGGGAGCCGGGAGAGAACTTTGCTCCATGAGCCTGAGATACTTCTGGGGTGGTGTAGTGACATATTCCCCACTGCCCTTGGGCTCAATCTAGCCCTTATTAATACAATTTTTGGAAGGTTCCTCTTCTCAATATAGTCGAAGCTGCCAGTCCATGCTTAAACCTTTTCTCTTCTTTATTCTTCTTTAAAGGACCATTTGGTTGATAAAATCTAAACTGCATTCTGGTTTACTGGCACATGTACATGTTGCAATATCAAAAGCAGCTGGAAAATCTGCCAGACTTTCCCTTTTTATAAGCTAGAAGGGAAGATGTGTATGTAATGCAATCATGTAGTTTAGGCTGGCGTAAGTATCTCCTGAATAGGAGAGTTGCTTTTCTCAATAGTCTATTCAGGGACAGTTGCATTGTACCTCAGGCACAAATGGTCCTGTAATCTGCTTGTAATCAATTGCCAATTTGTTTCAGATTCGCTAGCTTTTCTTGTAAATGCATCTTAATTATAACAGACCTATAGATGACATAAACATTTTGTTAGATGGATGTATCCTGTTAGCCATGTAGTCCAACATGCAGACAAGGCCTCTTCGGCTTGCTTTAAGCCACGAGGACACATTTTCAGCCTCATAACTATATACATGAAATTACAACCTATAACATTACTAGAACAACAATTACTATAACATCACCATAACAACAATGCTCAGTACATCATGAGCCTTCCGAAGACACCTGACATGACAAACTTTGCATTAGATACCACACAATCATATTATAAGGATGAACATGGGGTTGCTGGGTGTTCCCCAAGATACAGAACGTCACAAATATGTAGTTGGAAATGTTACCTATTGGTACAACATCACAACAGGAAAAATGCCAGACTCCACATGGCAGCCTTTATTTTAATTTTCTTTACTGCTTTAAAAATATTTAATAAAACAATGATTTTGAAATGTAAATGTCTAAGGACTACATTTTGCTACTCAGAATGAGTAATGTATTATTCTAGGCAAAACCCCACTGATCTAAATGGGAATACCCAACTGTGGTGGGGCAAATGTCTGATGTTCCCCAGAGATGGATCTATCAGGTCTGTGGCCTGCCTTCACGCTGACAGTGTGACCCTGAGACATAACCATTGACATCAGTATTTCTCAGTGTAAGGGTGGCTGAACCTGGCCCTCTATTAGTAAACAGTATCATTTAAAAAGGATAATGTACAAAACGGAGCATAATACAAAGCACAGGAAGGTATAGGAGGGTACACATTACTTCTCTTTATCTGTAACTAGATGATAAACGTAATCTGTTAGTAGCTGGTGATTAAAGAAAAATCCTCTGAAGAGAAGCCATATACACTACTATAAATGGAAAACATACCAGCTTTGAAGTGGGGTTAGGGAACGAGGCCAGGAAAACCTTGTAAATGTCCACCCCACTATTCTGTTGTAGCTAAAAGCAGGTACATGGAGGGGACTGTTTCACTAGAAGAATAATGCTGGGTAAATAGAGGAAGAGCAATGTTCTGGTGAACATACCATTGCATGTCCAAGCCTGCTTCTCCTCTCAACAGTCTTATACCGATGTAACTCCTTTGACTTTGGTGGAGTTTCTTCTGATTCAAAGTGATATGAGAGGAGAATCGGGCCATCGGAATATACACCTCTACCTCGATATAACGCTGTCCTCAGGAGCCAAAAAATCTTACCGCGTTATAGGCGAAACCGTATTATATTAAACCTGCTTTGATCCGCTGGAGTGCGCAGCCCCACCCCCATGGAACACTGCTTTACTGCGTTATATCAGAATCCGTGTTATATCGGGTCGCGTTATATTGGGGTAGAGGTGTATATGGCTTTGTTTAGATATTTTTGGGTGCGGGGAACTGTTAAGCTATCTTTTTTGGATATGACACCCAGAAATGGAGACCCTACAGAAATGATCAATATTGTTAGATTGGGGAAAACATTCACAAATCATCTTTCTAACTATTCAGCCTAAACAAAGCACCAGGCTGAGTTTGCTATGATTTCTGGGTCATGTTTTTCATTACTCTTTAATGTTTAGACAACCACCAGCTTTGCATGAACGTGGCTGCAAGTCCCCCAGATCACTCAAGCTTAGCATTAATTAATCTGAAATCCTTTGTTCTCCTGTTTAAAAAGTTCTAGTCCGGGAGCAGAAATACTACCATATGACTTAGGGGATCGATTGCATGACATAAATAATGAAAATGGAATATTACAGGAGAACAGTTTTTGGTAATTTTTACCCTATTGATCGTTTGCAATCAGAGGTATTGAGTCCTTGTGAATAACAGATATGTTCAAAAAAGGTTTGCAGACAGGGAAAAAAGGGCTGAATTCCCAACAAATACTCATAACATAGAATTCAACCAAGCCTACTTGTTTCCAAGTGGTAATCACTGTTCGTTTCCTGTAAACGTGTAGAATTGGTCCACACTAGAAAACTAAATCAACTCAGCTACGCTGAGTGACATAATTAAGCCAGCCTAAATCCTTGTGTAGACAGCACTAGGTAAATGGAAGAATTAATCTGTTGACATAGCTACCGCCTTCTGGGGACGTGAATTAACGACACCAATGGGAGAATCCCTCCTGTCGGTGTAGGAAGTGTCTACATCAGTGGTTCTCAAACTGGGGCCGCCGCTTGTGGGGAAAGCCCCTGGCCGGCAGGGCCAGTTTGTTTACCTGCCGCATCTGCAGGTCCAGCCAATCGCGGCTCCCATTGGCCACAGTTCGCTGCTCCAGGCCAATGGGAGCTGCTGGAAGCGGTGCGGGCCAAGGGGCGTGCTGGCTGCCGCTTCCAGCAGCTCCCCCTGGAGCAGCGAACCGCGGCCAGTGGGAGCCGCGATCGGCCGGACCTGCAGACGCGGCAGGTAAACAAACCAGCCTGGCCAGCCAGGGGCTTTCCCTACACATGCAACGTATGTTTGAGAACCACTGGTCTACACTGAAGCCCTGCAGGCTGTGCCACTGCTGTGTTTCAAGTGTAGACAAGCCTGTAGTATTACAGGGACAAATCCTGGAGCATTTATAGCTAATCCCAAGGATTTGGAATCCTTGGCAGAATAAGCACTGCATCTTTTGGCCTATATAATATATGAATTATCCAGTTCTGTTTCTGTGTTTATATAGATATAGCAGTTCAATTATAGGAGGTTCTTGGCAAAAATACGTTCATCTATTGCAGCTTTTACTGAGTCGGATACAAGAGTGTAAAAAAACAAAGCTTGTAACTTTCTCTTTCAATGGACCTTTATCACCTCCCGTGTGAAAATCATAACTTTTCATCTGAGACACGCATTTCACAGCTTTCCTGGGCCACTGAGAAATTGTTACATTACTTGTACTCAGATGTCAGTGCAGTATGCTTCGCAGTTATTCACAAATGTACAGTGGCTCTTTCCTCCCATGTGAACTGTACAGTAATTAGTCTAAAGTCACTACACTGACAAAACAATAAAGCCAAACGGCTACTTGTATCCTTGAAATGAATCCATCAGAAACATGAGACTACATTTTGGTGATGAAGTGCACTGTGATTACCTGGATCAAGAGAAGCAAAATTACCAGTCACAAGGAAATTAGGAGGTGAAACTTTGCAGAAATGATTAGCTTTCTGTAATGTATAGAACAACATTCTTCTAGACTTTCCATAGGAGGACAGATTTAGGAGGAAAAAATTATTTAGGATTGGCTTGTAATACACTTATTCACATTAACTAGTACCTTACTCAACATAGTCCCATTGACATCAGTAGGATTATTCAACATGAGGAAGAGGATCTGGTGGGAGGAGTTTGTTAGTTTGTTATGCAGGGGGTGAGGTGCAGGGGTTGTGCTTTCTAAACAGTGATGGAAATTAAAATATACAGGCTGAACATCTTAGAAGCACTGAAAAGTTTTATTGGGAATGAAACAAGAAAAATAACCTGTATGTTTGTCAGCCTTAGGTAAATGAAAGTACAATATTTCTTTCCCAAGAAATTCTTATCTTGTCATATTAGGAGGATGGGGAGGAATAGCACATGCCTCACTAAACTTGTTTTGGTTTATAAAACTGTCAGACTCGTGGACAATTCCTTCATTTTAAAAAAGATGAAAGCATGAGAATGCCTCTTCCATTTATTTCTTCAAATATATCATTTGATCTTTTATTCCTAATGCAGTATTTCCTCAGATATATGGTTCTGCAAACTCTCTTAAATTTGATTTTGATTTGTGATGTTTCTACCGCATCTTTTAAGAATTTGTTGTTTGGTTTGTTGGTTTTATATTCTTTGTCTTCAAGGGTTCCTGGATGACCCTCATCTAACAGTTTTTCTACCCTGAGCCCCAGGTATTAATGAGTTATGATTAATCTTAAGAATATTCATTTGAACAGTAAATTATAGCATGTTTCGAGTGAAAGGGGAACATTTGTAACCCACACGAGGAGCTTGATTCATGTCCAATGCACACTGGTAAAAAAGCAGTAAAACACCACTGACTTAATAGAGTTATTCCTAATTTACACTTGTAAAATTGAGATCTGGATTAGGTCAAAGGGGATTTGGTAAACTGCAATAGCCACAATCATGCCATCTAAATATAATAAGCCAGCTACATTGGTGCAGTCCAGCTGCTTTGCACCACTCCCGGGACTCGGATCAGCCAAGCCAAGATTGTGGCTGCTTTTCCTTGCCAGAATGATGGTGTGTTCTAGTCAAACTGGCTCATTATATTAGCTGGCAATGAACTATTCATTTTATTGAAACAAAAAAAGGAACCTTTTAATACAAGATGGAAACGCTCTGTATATGCCCTGTTGGTTCACACGTGCAGTCAAATATTTCTTACATTAAGAGTCAGTATTTATAGTGCATCTGTTGGCATTGCCTAACCCTGGAATTTACTATACACAGTAATAGTAAATACAGCGATATAGCATGTTAGATCAACAGAGAGACCTTCTAGTCACAATCGTATCAACTGAATATTGTAAGGTACAAAGACACTTGTAATGATTTCTAGCTGGATAACACTGTCATGTCAGTGGTTTTAAAGAACACAATAGGTGTAAATAAAGATTAATTTCTTGTAGCCTGCACAATCCTTTAAAAAAAAAAAAGGTTTTACCGGTTATTTAAAAAAAAAAAAAACCCGCTTCCTTAGTATCATCAGTTCCTCTCTGATTTACTGGTCTGGCTTGCTCTGTAAACTAGTCCATGGGAGGAAATTCTGCACAGAAATTAGAAATACAAATACAGAAATGCTTGACAGCTTTTAATTGTTCCCAATAACTGACTATAATCGTTTCTCCTAAAATAGCTATTGAAGAAAGTTGGTGGAAAAAACAGACATAAGACACACATGAGGAACAATCAAAAGAAGCAGGAAAGCGTTCAGAGAACAACGTGCACTGTGCAGGATGTGGAAATAAAGGAGACTCAGTAGAGAAATGCCAGTGAAACAGGCAGGAACCTGAGGTGAGACAAAGAGTATGAAATAAGAAGGAGCTAAAAGGAGGAATATATTGTTCTCATTTCTCTGAGTTTAAAGATAGATCAAGCACAGAGATACTGAGATACACTACAGCTGATGTCCACTTCAAGTTCTCTGATCTATTTTATTTAAGTTTCCAGCTCCTACCAAAAAAATCCTCAAGGGAGATTCCCATATTCATGGAAATGAGATATGGAGCCTTTAATCTCTGGGTCACCAATTTGAAATGAACTCTTGTTCCACAGCCTCTGTGAAGTGCATTGTTTGGTCTTTGTTAATTTCATACCAAACCACCCTAACAAATGTAAATAATTGCCCCCTTGGCTGGCAGTCTGAGCAGAGTGGCCAAGCACTAAGTGGGCATAGGATGATTCGGCCCGTCGCTCTTAGATGGTCTCTCTAGGGAGAATGGGGCATGATGATAGATCAAGGAAGGGAAGTTTGGCCCCCCAATAAATGGAAGTCTGTTTATATGCACTACAGGCACAGTGCAATCTGGCATTTTTTAAGTGTATAACATTTACTAAAAATGAAAGTAAAAGAGAAAAACATTTGGCACCAAACGATTTGCGTCTGCAGTCTGCTTTATTCATGTTTAGCTAGATTCCTGTTTTAACGAGGGATGGGCTGAGCCTTTTCAGAGAAGTTATGGATATTGTCTAGCCCATGGGTTCTCAAACTGGGGGTTGGCACCGCTCAGGGGGTTGTGAGGTTATTACATGGGGGGTCATGAGCTGTCAGCCTCCATCCCCAAACCCTGCTTTGCCTCCAGCATTGTTAAATATATTAAAAAGTGTTTTTAATCTATAAGGGGGGGTCGCACTCAGAGACTTGCTATGTGAAAGGGGTCACCAATACAAAACTTTGAGAACCACTGATCTAACTGATAATGGGCTTACCATGCCTGCCCTCTCATGGTAACAAAAGTGTATGAATATATTTGGAGAAGGGTGATCCAGGGGATCTAGTGTACTTGGACTTTCAGAAAGCCTTTGACAAGAGCCTTCACCAATGCTCTTAAGTAAACTAAGCAGTCATGGGATAAGAGGGAAGGTCCTCTCATGGATCACTAACTGGTTAAATGACAGGAAACAAAAGGTAGGAATAAATGTATTCAGTTTTCAGAATGGTGAGACAAACCAGAGTGTCCCCAAGGATCTGTAGTGGGACCAGTGCTGTTCAATATATTCCTAAATGATCTGGAAAAAGGGGTAAATAGTGAGCTGGCCAAGTTTGCAGATGAAACAAAATTGTTCAAGATTGCAGTCAGCTTTGGACTTAACTAAGTTATGAGGCTCATTAAACTGGCTGGCTGGGAAACAAAATGGCAGATGAAAATCAATGTTGATAAATGTGAAGTTTTTTATATAAGCACATAGCATCTGTGTGATGAAAACCAGAATGGAAATACTGAAAACATCAGCATGAAGGAAGTCACTAGCTTGTGGCTTTGAATGGCCAGATGAAAATGTGAGTGGATATAATTTTATCCAGATTCAATAGATGGCCCTATAGCACATGGTCGTCTTGCTAGTTTTGTTTTATCTGAATGTAGAGGAGTTTGATCTTGGAAGAAATGTTTATTACTAGATTCTATGCTGGGTATTGGGGGTGAGGGGCTGTTTGATCCTGGGTGGTTTTGGTTTTTTGTTTTTTGTTTTAAAACTGAGCATATCAGCAAAGTCTGTTCCATTTGTTTCTCTGATATACTTATTTCTTACATATAGCAGCTGCCTTTCATATTGTGAAAATGAGACTAGCTGATAGTTTTTAAATGTTAAAAGGCTTTCATTCCCATTCTTCACTTAAGCATCTGTTATACAATAAGAGATTGTCTTTTCCTTTTATGGAACTTCAGCAATATGTAAGCAAGCGAGCATTTGCTTGACATCTGTCCCATGAGGGCAGGGGTTTTTTCATCCTTTTTTTTTTTTTTCATCAGTTATCAATACAGAATCTTCCTTTGACAGTGTTTGAAAACATTGGATGCCTGTTTTTTTTCCCTACAAAATATTAATTGCATTTCTGTTTCTAAACATTTTATGCCCATGGAAAATCTCACTTTTGCGCTAGTGCTTTCTTATTGACTTAGACTGTAAGCTCTTCAGGGCCAGGGTCATTTTTGTTCTGTTTGTACAGCACCTGGCACAGTGAGGCTCTGATTCATGACTAGGGCTCCTAGGTGCTACTGCAATATAAATAATAGTCCCATTCCATTTCACTAACCACATGACCAGTTGCTTATTTGGGGGTGAGGGTCCGTGAAAAGGTTAGCAAAAAGAACAAGGATTCCTTGTGGCACCTTAGAGACTAACACATTTATTTGGGCATAAGCTTTTGTGGGCTAAAACCCACTTCATCGGATGCATGCAGTGGAAAATACAGTAGGAAGATATATATATATATACAGAGGACATGAAAAAATGGGGGTTGCCATACCAACTCTAATGAGACTAATCAATTAAGGTGGGCTATTATCAGCAGGAGAAAAAAACTTGTGTAGTGATAATCAGGATGGCCCATTTCAAACAGTTCACAAGAAGGTGTGAGTAACAGAATGGGGAAAATTAGCAAGGGGAAATAGTTTTTAGTTTGTGTAATGACCCATCCACTCCCAGTCTTTATTAAAGCCTAATTTAATGGTGTCCAGTTTGCAAATTAATTCCAGTTCTGCAGTTTCTCATTGGAGTCTGTTTTTGAAGGTTTTTTTGTTGAAGAATTGCAACTTAGCTCTGTAATTGAGCGTCCAGGGAGGTTGAAGTGTTCTCCGACTGGCTTTTGAATATTATAATTCTTGACGTCTGATTTGTGTCCATTTTTGCTGATACAAACTAATTCGGCTACCATTCTGAAGGGCAAAGGTTGTGTGTATGCACCCAGGAAGGCGCATGGCAAGTCATACAGTATATTTACTTGTACAACAAGGAAAGATACAAAGGGATGATCTGAAATATTTTGGGATTTTGCTATCTTTAAGCAACCCTAAGCATATTTTAATTTTTATTCCATAGTTACCAAATGTCCAGTCTCTCTTCACTTTCCTCATGCACACACCAGTACTCCCCAGGGAAAATTCTCTTTAAAAGTATCTGATGCAGTCAGGGGTAACATTGCTCTGAGGTTCGATCAGGGCTGACCCTAAACCAAATGGTGCCCCTGGCGAGGAGCGTCTTTGGCAGCACCCTCCCTCCATTTGTTAGACTTTTGAATGCCTTATTTTTATTGCATTTGTAGCCCTTTTCACAGCTTTACTCCATTTACATGCATGATTTATCCCTGTCATATAAGATG
Organism: Trachemys scripta elegans; assembly: GCF_013100865.1. NCBI lineage: Eukaryota > Metazoa > Chordata > Testudines > Emydidae > Trachemys > Trachemys scripta. Next base: position 11,693,315 of record NC_048302.1, read on the forward strand.
ATACATTTGCACTCTAGAATCTGTAAATCATGTATTCATGCCATATGTAAGCAAATGGGTTCAATTGCTATCTCTGGCATCTCATTAAATATGTCCTTTATTAGTCGCTACTTACTCTTCAAATCTTAAAACACAAGTACACATTCACAATTACACAGTAAAACAAGGTTCACAATATCACAGCTGGGCTCTCACTTCACTTCGTTCTTTTATCTCGTCGAGTGACTGGCAACGCCCCACCCCTTCTAGACCCACAAGGGTGTCGCTGACAACATTCTAGGAGGTTCAAGGAAAATGTAACTCAGTCTGGAAGGTTCCACAGGTTAGTGAAAAATGAATCCACATAAGGAATACCTGAAACATTTTTCTTCCAACATTCACTCAGGCAAAACAGACTGCATAAGGAGTATATATTTTTTCCATTTCACATCAAGTAGAAGCTTCTCCTTGAACCTATCTCTATGGTTAGCTGGAAAGCTTATAGTCCCTGGGGGCCTTATTGTGATCAAACATTTTAATACACTCCACCAGAAATCAGTCAAAGAACTACTATTCAGTCTTTGTACCAAGTACTGACCTTCTGGTACACAAAGGGGATAAATGGCAAGGAATGTCATAAATGGGAAGCAGCCGCTTATGACATAATCTGACTATTTGGTTTTTTGTTTTGTTTTGTTTTTTTTAAGACTCCGGTGTTTCACTACTCTCTCCCATTTAACCTTCCATCCTCTGCACATGGCAGTCTCTCAGCCCATGTTTGCCTAGCAGGGAGCCAAATGAACTATCGGTGATGACTGTGGACTACAATATGGTCCTTGTAGGATTCGACAAGTATTGTTCTCTAATTGGACTGATTTCCACTCCTGCTGAGGCTTACCTCTTTCATTCCCTAAACTGGATTTTTATTTTTATTTTGGGGGGTTGGGGGGAGACATAAGCTGTTCATTTACAAAAGTAAGATAACTGGTACAACATTGCATGGAGCTGTATGGGAGGTGTGCGTGATTCCTTTGTGCACAGAATATTATCACCTTTTAACCTTAAGTGAATGAATATCAGTTTTGCTATACAATAATTGGAACAGCTGGGAGCACTAACACTCTGGCACTATTCCAACCTAAAGCACTTCCCTAAGAGAATAAGCCTCACAGACAGAACTTTTCTATGAACTGGAATTCTAAAGTACCCATTTACATGAAATTCATGCAGGAATAGGACTTAAATTTGCAGTCCCGAGACAAGAATGAGGGCTAAACCTTGGGAAAGAATTTACAAGTGACCGAGCGATGTATCATTAAGGCAGTGTAATTCAAAATCTTCAATTGGACTCCATCTCACATGTACAGGCTTGGATTAAGAAGCAGCAATAAATTGTGGCAATGGCTTGCAATTTTTGGAGGCCCCAAACACATAGGAAAGAGCCGTTGTTCAGCTCCAGTGTGCTGTCAGTAGCTGCAAAAGTAATTGGAAAGTAAGGCTGTAATCCTGCAAGCTGACACATTCTATGCCTGTGTAGAGCCCTATTGATGTCAGTAGATGGATATTGTTTAATGTATTTATTAAAAATGCGGAAAAGTGAGTGAAGTGGAAAATCTTGCAGATAGCACACAATCAAAACCAGGAGAATAAAAGAGGGAGGACAGTACTTTTATATAGGACCTTTCTTGAGCCCATTGAAGGCAATGGAAGTTTTGCCCCGGCTCTAGTGGGAGCAGGGGTAGATGTAAATGACTTACCCAGAACTGATATGCAGAGTACAGCATTATAAAGAGCTCATTGTGTCACATGACCCTTCCTTGTCCAGATAACCTTATTGTGGATCCCAGATGATTCAGAGACTGCATATACATGTAATGAAGGCTAGCCAATGGCCGGTGCCAGAATAGCAAACTTTTAATCCCCTGGAACCACTATCTAAGGGTTTGGCTACCCTTGCCAAGTTAGCGCGCATGAAATTAGCCCCGGGCGCCCTAACTCCTGAGGCGTCCACACTGGCAAGGCACTTAGAGCGCAGCTGGAGCACTCCTGGTAATCCACCTCCATGAGAAGCATAGAGCTTGCTGCACCCTGGCTGAAACGCCCAGGTATCCGTGTGGATGACATGTTGCATTACTGCGCTGTGATTGGCCTCCAGAAACGTCCCATAATCTCCTGAAGTCAAGTGGCCACTTTGGTCATTGTTTTGAACTCGGCTGCAGGCATGCGGATATCCCCTTTCAAAGCTCCGTTTCTAACAGCCGGCATGCTTATCTGCTCTGGGACAAAGCTAACCATTACTGTGGAATGCTGCTGCCGAGGCAGGGTGTGTGTGCGTGTGTGTGTGAGAGAGAGAGAGAGACACGGCGGGGGGAGGTCTGCTGCTGTCTGAACTTACAAGACAGCATGCTGACACACACTCTCTCCCCCAAAACACAGTCTCTCCCCCCACATACACATAACACACTTCCTGTCACACTCCACCCCCCCATTTGAAAAGCACACTGCAGCCACTTGCACACTGGGATAGCTACCACAATGCACTGCTCACTGTGGCATTGCTAGAGCTACTAATGTGGCCACACTAGTGCACGGCAGCCCTTTCCCTGCTGCTGTCTCCGAAGGCTGGTTTAACTCCGAGCGCCCTACATCTGCGAGTGTAGCCATGCCCTAACGCAGGAGCACCTTATCTAGCTAGAGTGCACCACATCACATCAGACAGTAGGATTCCTTTCAGCTGAACTTCTGAGAATGCACGACCCAGCTCTGTATGAACGGTGGCAATGTATTGTTCCAACAAGCTTTGTCACGCAGCTGGTGTAAAATGGCACCCTATCAGCATGGCAGCATTTTTACACTCACTTTGCCCTCCTCCAGTGGTATAAAAGTCTTTAGAAGTGGTAAGGCAGAGGAAAATCAGTCCCGCTCTCACTGTATCTATGTGCCCTATATACACAAAAAAGCATCACTTCCATCTACAAGGATGCTGGACCTCATCCGTTCATAATTTAATTTTTAATGCGGGACGCTGATTTTGAATTCTCAGAAATAAACCAGTGACTCTTTGGGATATTATCAAGCTGTAAAGTACCCTAGATCTCCATGTTGACAATCCTAGTTGTGGATAAGAATCTAGCTGTTTAGAGCAATTGTTTGGGCTGCCTTCTCTCAAACTGCTTCCAGTTATATCATTCCTTTGTACTATTAAACTTTTATTACTTCCCCTCCCGGTGCTGTTAGTAAAAGAATAAGTTGTATTATTTTTTATTGACAATATGTCACACTGTCTCAGGAATTTTATACACTAGGGATAATAAAATGCCCCGAATGAAAATGGAAGGTTTACACAGCTACCTTTAATGAACTGGATTTAGGATACCCTTTTTGGGGTTTTATTAATCTTTAGAAAACTTTCTTCTCTAGATTTAGTCTCCAGGTAGAAAGAAATACTTGGGCTTATCTGTTCCAAGGTAAAATAATCCGTACCTGCCAGCTATAGCTCTTTATTTTGGATGACTTTCTGTTATTTCTACAGGGACAAAGTGATACTGTTTAGAACAGTCGTTGTTGTTGTGGTTTTGCTCAGAGATCCCAATCAGAATGGAGTCCGTAGTGCTGGGAAATGTATGAATTACACAGGACACTGTGCACCCTGACTTGAAGGGCTTTGCCATTTTATCTGAAACATGACACAAAGGGTGTAAGAATTAATGGGAGGCAAGTGAATAGGGAACACAAGGTAACAGTAACTAGCGTACATAATTACGTAGGTTAGTGAAGGGTACAGCTTGGTGGTTCTGCATCACTTAAATGCTTTTGTTTTCTAAATATATTTCAACCAGGGTACCACTGTCTGCCCGTCAATCTAGCCAGCACTGGTTGGTTTCAATTAACTGTATGCCCTAGATGCCCTTACTACTGATAGTATCTCCTTCATGAACATTAAATTGTTTAAACAAGGCTTTCTCAGCTTATGGCCTGAAATTCTTATCTGTGAAATGTGAAAATAAGAACATACTGCTGTGTAACCTGGCCGTCTCCTTCTTGGTGGGTTAGCTCAAGCAGGCCAAGTCCCCGCCATGTTCCTGTTTATCTGCATTATCCTAGTTCTTATGGACGAGGCGCTGACCTAGACACTGAGGATGGTGGCACCAGCTCAGTAACAACAGACCGTGTGTTGATTACTAGTAAGGGGGACAGAGGCAGCTTTCACTTTGCCCCAGGCAGGAATCACCCCTTCCCCTGATTTTTCTCTCAGGGTTACTTCATGGGTCAGGGGCCTTCTCCTCTGGAAGGAACTACACCCTTCAGGAGCTGTCTAGGGATCTGCCATTGCCACGCACGCTGACCCAGCTGCATTGACTGCCTGGGATTTAGCCACTGGAGTCTGTGGTGCTGTCGTTGAACATAAGGAGACTCTCTCAGCACTCCCCCTACAATTGCCTAGCTGGAAGAGGAGGTGCAAGAGACAGTAGCTGAAAGCCTCAGGGCCCTTCTGGCAAGGAAGGGTGACAGACAGAACAGGAGGGACAGGGACTCAAGGGGGAGCAGAGTGACACTGAGAAAGGAAAAAGCTGGAGGAATCCGAATGGGGACTCCCCTTAGCCATTGTCCCTGTGTTGTATCTCCTTTTCCTGGGAGACTTTCAGGTCACTCGCCATCTCTGAAAAATGGCCACCAATTGAAGTCCAAGCTCACAAAGGAGTTCCCTCATCACTGGTACATGCCAAAGTAAAGTCCGTTATAGCTGTTTATATCTCGGTATCATAGTGCTGTATTAATAACCGATATCTATGAATATTCCCCTAGCACAAATCAAGGTGGGACCAGAGTTGACGTGCTTTGATAGAAGTGTTGGAAAAATTTGAGAACATCTAGTTTATCTCTTTTTGAGAACAAAACTCACGTTTAAACAGCGCTCATTGACTGTAAATATAGGCGGCTTCCCATTTTTGCTGTGTGTTATGTTCCACAAATGGCATTAATGAAACTGACAAAATGCTGGTCCTAGGAGATTTCTCAAGGGTTATGGAAGGCTGAAGTACTTGGCCTCTGATCTCTCGATGTTTTTGAGTGGAAATACATTAAATGAAACTGTTTGAGTATATATGAGCCTGTAAAAAAAATTTCCCTGGATGCAGAACACATTATAATATAATACAGAATTATTCACAGGTATTTAGCAGGCAATTCACAAATTATTTAATTCACTTCCAGTTATGCTGGCAGCCAAATTCTTTCCAGCAATTTGTTAGATTGGCCTTCACATATCATATGTAAGGTTCTATTCATATCTGAGGCATTTTAAATGCTTTCTTCATGGAAAGCATCGTTAGAACTTTGATTTTTCTGTAACTTGATTGTTTTGAAATTTCAACCAGGAGCTCCGGGTGCAATTCTAGGTTTAAATGATATAACACCGCTCCTAAATATTGCCCTGATCCCGTTATAAAATGAGTTGACTGCTCCGGAACTACAGTAAAAAATATTTGTAATGTGCCTCACAAAAATGTGCAGAATAACATTTGAATACTTTCATCATCATCTGTATGGCAGTGTAGTTTGTAAATAATAATAATTCATAATTTAGTGTCTCAAAAATTTCTGGTTTACACACTTGTGTCCTGATTCAGTAACGTACTTAAACACACGCTGAACTCTAAAGTTACGCACACTGGTAAGAACCTTGCTGAACTGGAGCTTTAGTTGGACAATCTGACCAGATTTTTATAATTTGAGGTATATGGGATTATAATTCCAACATCACAGGGCAAATAAATGTATATTCAGTATGCTTGAATAAAATATGTACTGTGTTTCCAGTAATATACTAATTATATTGATAGTACAGTACAGTGTGCATTTTGAAATGGGATATAGATGTAGAGATCTCTCATTCTAATTGGATTGCCTTTCTTAGGGGCAGTTGTCTGAAAATATCTGACACTTGGTGGTAAGTAGACCAGTAAAACCAATAATGGGAAAAGCATAGGAAATACCACATTAAACGGCTGACCTCGCTTAATTTAAAAAAAAATGCATAACCTCCTATACAGAATAATTGTAGGCAAGTATTAGCAAGAGGAGCAATACTAATGCTTTTCCATCAATATAGGTATCTTTTTGAGGTGCCAGACTTCTCTTAATACATCGTTCAGTTTTTCTAGTAGTTTGCAGGAACAGATCTCAGGAGAACCAAATTATTATGTTTTTCATCATCACGTCTCTGCTCCAAAAAGAGACAAAGATCAGCATGAAGGTCCCTACCCAAAGCTCACTGCAGTCAATAGACTCCCATCAGCTTCAATGGGCTTTGGACCAAGCCCAAAATGCTGTACTGATGTTGAGCTGGTATAAAAGTCATAACATGAGAAAGATTCCAGGTTCTTGTTGATACAGTTTGTTCCTGAAAGGTCTATTGTTTGCCTGTCACGGTCTACTTTCATTCTAAGTAGGCAGCGATGCAATTTCTTTTAAAAGAGAAAAGGGTTTGTGTGATGTGGCCCTGAAAGCTTTTGCCAAAACCAGCCCCGTTATGTTTTGTCTTTATACTTGCCACTACTGAAGCTGACATATCTTCTTGTAAATTGGCCCACAACAACATCCCAGAATCAAACGTTTCCGAGCTTTAGAAATATTGGCCCTGCTTTTATGGAGAAATTCTCTAGAAGCTTAAAAGACTTCTATGGAAATAACTTGGGAATCTTACAAAACGTAACATCATTCTGTTTCTATAGGTATTGAATTTCTCTAGTTCCAGCTTTCAGCCACTGTATTTCATTCTCTGTCTACCAGATTAAAGAGCCCTCTAAATACAGAGAAGATACCTGATAGTAGGTACTTACATACCATGTTCACCTTGCCTCTTAACTACCTCTTCAAAAAGATAAATACATTACTTCCTTAAGTCTTACATTTGAGGTCTAGAAAACCATGCCGTGCTATCATTCTTTTCTCTTTTTCCCTGCCAATTTCTCATCATCCTTTTTAAAGTGTGGACCCCAAAACTAGACTTAGTATTCCAGTAGGGGTTTCTGCATTCCATATGCAGAGGCAATATCGCCTCCTTCTTCCTACTTGATATTCTCCTGTTTCTATGTATATGGATTGGGTTTGTTCTTGTAGTTACTCCGGAAGCTCATGTTCATTTGGTGATTTTTCTACATTTTCTTCTATTTGTTTTTTTCACGCATCCCTTTTAATGTGTTACATTTATCAAAGTGCTTATCAAACACTCTAAGAGCAATGTCCTAGTCATTCTTTGTTAAGCTTTTCTGTGGTTGAGAATATAATGACGTGCTTCTTCCACTTACCCCATTCTGTGGGTTTATTGAGCTGAAATTCTTGTGGAGGGTTGAACTTTAGGGGTTTTGAGTGTTTTTCCTCTTTCTTATGCCAGCTAAAAATGAGTCCACTTCTGACACTGTCATGTGACCATGAAAGAATCCCAGGAAAAAATAGTTTCTTCTAGCACTAAACAGGGAACTTTGTTAATATAAACAAAACAGTAAGATCTCTAAAGCCTCTCTTTTCCCTGCAGAGTTTCAGCCGTTAAACTTCCCTGGCTCTCTGCTATAGATGTAAAAAAGTCCATATATCCTGACTCTACTACACAATAAGAGCATGCATACATGCTGCTTTTGAAATCAATAAGTATTTTAGAGATGCGTGTAAATGTTGGGCCAGAATTTTTTAAATAAAATTTACAATTTTTTTCCATGAGTAGTTGTGCATTGGAAAAAACAAACATGCAGCCTAGATTTATATCACTAGATCTATGTCTTAAAAAACTACAATCTTTTTTGTCCATAGCAATCAGCATTTAGGAATAAAAGAAACCAACTGAAGAATAACTGTATTTTTTACACATCCTTTTTAAAGAAAAGCTTCATCCTCAAATTGTCACAACCACTGGTATGTATGTTTTGTTGTTGTTGTTGTTGTTTTTTTAATACACCTTAACATTTCCAGGGAATGAATTTTTTATCTATTTTAGTTTATATGCAGACAAACTACAGCAAATCTTTCAATCAAAGTCTTAAGTCTCTCCAAGTACAAGAGGGCAGGTGTATGCATGTCTTGGAAGAAATAAGACTAATCTGATCTTGACAATTTGCAACAGCGTAATGGAGTTATGCAACAGGAATACACTGGTAGTGATTGTCAGGTTCTCTGGAGTGGTTCACGACTGACCGTGAGTGCTAACCTCAGGGCAGACTGTCAAAAAACAGGGCAGACACCCCAAATGGGTGGTATGTTCTATAATTAGATTTCACCAACCCAGTAACAAATGTGAACTCCTGGATCACTATAACAGTCTTTCCATGGAGTCAGACCCCTTAGGCTCTCCAGTCTAACTTTACCAGTTTATCCACTTTTATACACACCAATGGTCCCATTCTGTGATGGGAGTAGAGGGCCCAGCACCTCAGTCCCTAAGAGATGATAGGCCCTCTCACATTAGTCTATGTGCTGGAAATGAAGTATTGGGAAAAGGAATCTGGAAGAAACGTTATTCTTTCTAACCATTTACACAGAGATTCAGTTTATATAGTGCTTTACAGCAATATACCAATGAAAAAGGAAAGTAAATGACTGGGAAAAAACAGATGCTAAATATGTTTTAGGGGGGAAAAAAGAGGAAATGATACTAAAGCTTGTAATTTAGGATGGAAAATGTATAATTTAATGTAAGGGATAATAGAGCCCAGATTATTGCTACTATCTGCTTGGTTAATTACCACCCTGTGAGTGTTTCTCTCTAGTATAATAGGTATTCACATAACCTTGTTGATGAGATAACTGATATTGGGCTCTGCAGAGATTCCACCAGGCTCATTAAAGCATGAAATGGCATGCGGAATAATAGAGTTGGGAACAATTACTACTTTTATCTGTTACTTTTCTAGCTGACAATCGGTCAGAGCTGAAGGAAAATCTCCAGTAAAAGACCTGTAACACTAGAATAAAATGGCAAATACCTTTGGTTTTCTTTTTTCTTTTATGGATCCATTCTCTGGGGCCATCATTTGCTATGGGGCAAGCAGGGCAGTTGCCCCCCCAAACTTGGTTTGTACCCCTGACTGTTCGTAGATCTAGATCTTTCATTATGTCTTCCACTTCATACTTCCCTCTCCAACTTTCTAGACTACAGTATAATCACATATAATGTTTAATATACTGACACAAGCTTTACCCACCCCCTGAATATTTCTGAAATAATGCCCCTGCTATTCTCCCCTCTTGATTCACATGCCTTAATGGTACTTGCTTTGTAATGAATATATGGAGGCATATATGTAATCAGGGATACCAGCTATGACAACCAGAGTCCAGACACCCCAAAGGGAGAACAGGGGGTCAGAACCCTCAATGAATAAGCAATTGAATCACCCGTTTGTATACAATTTTATGTATCAAATACGGTCTTTTATAAAAGTTTGTAATGTTCTGAAGTGGATTGTCATTAGGAGATCTGTATATAGGTTACAGTTACAAATGTCCATGTGTAGAATATTGTAATGGTACCTAGAATGCACCTGCAGCCTCACCTCACAACAGGAGGTGAAGAAATCAGGCAGGGAGGGTCACGTCCCAGATTAGTTTTTTACACAAAACTAACTGCAAGCACCTAGCATTTTACAACCCTGGGAAAGACAAAGGTGAAACATTAAAGTAAATGGAAAGGGACTGAAAGTGAAAAGAGAACCCCAGTCTTGGAAAACTAAGGACGGGAGGCAATTTCCACTGCTCTGTGAAACCACTTGCAAACCCTGTTAAAAGGAAGAGGGTTTGAAGCGACAGCTATCTAGAAACTAAAAGAGCCGGGTCTAAGCGGGCTGCTGTCTGTGAAGCGCTAGGTCCCCTCTAGGATAGAGGGCACTCTGGGAAACTGTTTAGAAGCACTAGGTAGCCAAATTCCCTTTTCTAATACAAGTCCACATAGAAGTGTAAAGTCTGAGGCCTGGTCTACACTAGAAAATAAGGTTGGCATAACTACATCGCTCAGGGGTGTGACAAATCCACAGCCCTGAGCGGCATAGTGAAGCCGGCCTAAGTCCCTGTGTAGACAGCGCTAGGTCCATGGAAGAATTCTTTTGTCAATGTAGCTACCGCCTCTTGGAGAGGTGGATTAACTATGCCAACGAGAGAGTCCCTCCTGTCAGCATAGGTAGAGTCTGCACTGAAGCATTGTAGCATGTTAAGTGTAGACAAGCCCTCAGACTGCATCTGTTTGCTTTCTGTGCAACTTGTCTGGGTTTGCTTTTCCTTACCACTTCATCTTTGAATCTGTGTTCTTTCTAGTAAATAAAGACTTTGTTTATTTTCTCCCCAAGCACTTTCTCCATTGTGCAAAGTGTGTTGAGCATGTGTGCTCAAGTGAAGTGATAATTGGGGTCAGGTTTTACTCCTTCTGGGGTGATGAACCAGAGGGGAACAGTCCATGGGTCTGGTGATTAAGAACTTGGGGAGATGGATGTGTGGGGACCAGAAGGACTAGTGAGGTCATTCTGCAGGCGTAACTGGGCTGCTGGAAGCCAGGGTTGAGACCTTTATTCTTATAGGCTGGCTATTAGTGTGAGAGCTCTGAGCCACAGCACAATAGCATTAAGGCACCTACAGTTACAAGGCAGGTGGTGACAGAACCCCTTATTGATCTGGGTAATCAGAACATCACCTCAACTAAATCACCCAGGCAGTGTAAGAGAGAGACCTCAAACATGTTCTCTGAAAACACTGATCCTCCTCACTTCCCTACTCACCAACAGGCTCTTGGCTTCTCATTTTTAATCTTTAGACAGCTCCTAGATGAGGTCTGGTGGCCCCAGTGCCTTCAATGCACCTCTTCTCCTGGCCTTTCAGGAATGGCTCACTGGCCCAATTCCCCATCCTGATCCATTGAGGGGCCACATGGTAACCCTGAGTCCTTTCTAAATCTTCGCGGAAGGATCTTTGTGGCAGGCATGCCTGCCGCAATCAAGCTCCCTGTCTCATCTCTTCTCTGTAGTGATAAGGTTCCTCCGATCCTGCAGCTGCTCTTCTACTACGAGCTCTATTACTGTGATGATGAGGTGTGCCAGAGTTCTCTGTTAATCCTGGAAAACTTTGTCCTTGTGTGGGAAAGGGATTTCCTTAGTCTAGGGCACTCCAGTGTATGTCTCAGTAGCAGAGTCAAAAGACCAATTGTAATGGCAGCAGTGAACCAGAAGGGAGCCTATCTGGTCCTGCTACTGCAGAAAGGGGAAATGGGTTGACTGTCTTCCTCCAGAAGAAGCTGATGGGGAACTTGAGGGAGATGATGGGCGGGGGGGAGGCAGTTGGCTTCCCCTGACGACAGCTGAGGTGATGGTGAACAGAAAGAACACCACCTGGTCTCCTCTTCCGTTACCCACCTCTCCCCCATGATCAAGGATGGTTAAAGTAAAATGTACAGGACCTGTTAGGAGAGCTGTCTTTGAGAATGAAGCTCCAAGTGAGTCTTGTCATATGAACTCAAAGTTAAAGCAAAAATCTGGTGTCCTAAAATCATGGGGAATAGGAAGCCCAACAGTGGTTATGGGTTTTTTGTTTTTGTCTTCAGTTGTTAAGCACAACGATCCGATTTTACAAAGCATGGATTATGTCTTTGTTGGCCAGAATGCTAATTGCATTTCAGCAGGTCTGATATTCCAAGCAGCAGATGATAGAGAATCATAAAAAGAACCAATATTAGATGGGGAGATTACTGCGAGAAAATTGACAACTTAGGTCACAATTAAAGGGCAAAATCATCCATTCCACCTTCATCACAGATTTTAAAAACAATGTTTATTAGCATACTTGTGTTGGTGAATGCCAACCAGTGTGGACAGAGCATTCATAATATTAGGTATAGTCTAATACAAATTTCCGAAGACCTGGCATGTGACGCACGTGAATCATAATTCACTGCAGAAGTATAACATCAACTGATGCCACTATTCTATTAACGAGTTTACTCTACTGTGGGTATCAGCTAAAAAAGCTGGTTTCAGAAAGCCCTTCAACAGTTCTGCCCATGCACGCTGATGAGGCAAGGACCATCAGTATACTTGTGATTGCTTGCTGGAAATAGTTTTACAACTTATTCTACCTTTCAATACAGCTGGAACCACAGACCTCTTCATTTTTCAGCTAATGTACTGACACAACACACGCTGTTTCTGTATATCCTGCCATCATTGCTAGTGGTGAGACAGCGGGCCCAAGAAATTAAATAGTTGGCTCTAAAATGCCTGTGTACTAAACAAACAGTACTGACGAGCAGTGTTCGTTCAGAGGCAGCTTAATGCACATTAATTAGCAGTTGAAATTGCTGCAAAAAATAAAAAAGGAGTCTGATTCGACGGTGGCATCAGTCTGTGTCATTTTTTTGCACTGTATTATGAGCCACATGCTAGCTATTCAAACCACTGTGGAGACATTTAGTTTTGGTAGGTACCCATAAATCCATTGTTTGTTTCTTACACATTAGAATTCACTGTAGGTTTCCTTTTCAGTGCAATATTATAGCAAGTAGAGCTTAATGGAGTCTGTCGCTAAAGAAAGTATTATTAATAGGTAGTGCAAAGTCTAAGTACAGGGATTTTGAATGAAGATTATGTGTTTTGGTTTTCTGTTCTCCTGAACTACAGTTTTAATGACTAGTGGAGTGGTTCAGTCCTACTTATTAGCCTTTGTACTTTCTGTGGCTATACCTACATGAAACTTACCTTCAGGACCGCAATACAATACATGTGAAGTAAAATAATTCAAGTACTGCATGTGTGATGGATTGGACCTCATTGAGAATCACTCCCTTCAAATGTTTTTAGTGAGAGTTATGATAAAATGCGCATTTCTTTCTATTGATGATAGTAGCTCACATTCTCTGGGCTGACCAAGTTGTGCTCAGTCCAAGAACAGGAGAGGTCATTGGAGGCACCAAAGGTGGCTTTGTGCTACCTTTGTGACTTCCTGATCCCGGGGACTTCCAGGGCCCAATTTGGACCACAACACAACTAAGAGCTGCCAATGGCTCCTAGAGACTGTTTTGGAAATCAATCATCACTAGAGCGGAGCGGCACTTTGGCCACATGAACTTATCTCCCACCATGTCCCCACAGAGCCAGAACATCAGGCATATGCCACCTGCAGATTTCCCTTCTACAAAAGAAATGTCCTTCAATTATTTCCTTGCTTTTAAGTGGGCTTTGTAAATATTTGATTGAGGATTGCATTGTCACTTAACAACCTTAGCGATCTGAAACAAGGCTCTCTGTGCTAGACTTAGGACAGATGAATTTTTATCTCTTTCCGTTTGTATACAAGGGATATTTAAAGCACCATTACTAAGAAAATGGACCCCAGAAGGTGCGCTAGAAACAAGGTGATGATCTCCTGTAAAACGATGAACACAATAAAACATTTTAATTTGCAATACACCTTGTGCTTGTCCAGGCTGTTAGTACTGCACTTTAATTTAAACGTTTTAAGAACTCTGCTAAAAAGATTGTTCAATAGATGTGCAATAAACCATTCCGATATAATAAAGATGTCACACTGCAATGAAGGAAGTTTTAAAAAAAAAACATAATTGAAAGACACAGTAATTATGATAGATTATGATCTCCCTCCAGGAGATTATGATCTCTTGGAGGAAGATAGGGCCAATAGCCTAATTATCTCTTGATCTTCTGACATATTTGCCACGGGAGTCAATAAATGTTAGCAGTAAATGTCACTGGGGCAATTTAGGAAGATGAGTGTCATTATTTTCATTTATTTCTTCACAGTGTACAACAGAGTTTTTCAGCATGTAATCCTCTGATGGTCTTATATTAGTCAGCTTGTCCATTCAGAATGACTTTTGAATTTCCTAATGATAAATAAAAACAGATGAGTTCTGGGCTTCAAGTTATAAACTTAATTCACCCGAATTATATAAAATGTGTGACTAAAAGAAGTTAGAGCTCATGCTTCATCCATTTCAGTGTTTAAAGCATGGGAACATATTTGTATAAAATAAGAAAACAGAACCCTAGTCAGAGTGTAATTCTCATGTTATAACTCATTGGTAAAGATTTAAACTTCCAAGTGTTTCACTATCAAGTCATTTTACCTGCTTGAACACTTGTATAACCTTTATACAAAAAGAACTTGCTTCTAGTTCCTTAGGTACATTACATTTTTCATAAGGCCTCTGACTGGTAAACATTTATGTCTAAATGATTTTAACCAAACAGGCTTAGACATCATCGATGTATCTCTTTGCATAACAGATTAGAACTCACACAGGTGTTAAAGGAGATGAAAGTTTGTTTATTGCATCATAAACTTTATACAGCACTTTACAAACATAACGACACAGTGCCAGCATCCAAATGTAAGTCCAGGATTAGTGGTACTCAAGTCAGCTCACCTTGAGTTAGAGAACTGAGGTCTTGAGAATGATTTTTCAAACCTGGGGATCTAGCATCCACACTTCAGCATGCAGACCTGAGGCAAACCAACCATATCTCAGACTCCCTAGTGCACTCCTGAAATGTGGCTGCCCTTTGATTTTCATGCAGTGTGCGAAAACTTGACTGTCCACCCTGCACATTACAGGAAGTTTGTACAGCCCACTAGCACATCCTGCTGAGCAGTCACTTTGGTCTGTACACTCCCAGCAACCGGTGAAAGCAAAATGGAGGTGGTGCCTTTTGAAGAACTTCTCTTGCTTGAGCTTTCTCTCCTGTGTCAGGACACAGACAGAGCTTCCGTGAGACACTGGTGGACATTTTGGCAGAGTTTTTGACCCTGACACAGGTTATGATGGACGAAGAAGAGGAGGAGGAGGAGGACACAGACATGGCAGACTCAATCTAGCAGCTTGCCCCCACCCTCCAGCATAAAGAGACACACAAAGGCATCCTTGCCAGTCCAGAAGTGGGTTTGCTACAGATGTCTGGAAGCTGGTTACCCCAGACTGCTACAGGTCCACTGCCAACCAGTTTGGCGTTGGAAAGTCGATGGTGGGGAAAGTGGGGGTGGAGGTTTCTGAGGCAATCAGGCATGTGATTTACCTCAAAGTGGCAGGCATAAAAGATATTGCTGAGGTAACAGTGGGCTTTCCAAACTGTGCCTGGGCCATTGATGGGACTTGTGCCCATAGGTTGCCCTCCTCAAGGAGCGCAGGAGTACATGTATCACAAAGGGTGTGACTTCACTGTGATGCAGCACTTCGTGAACTTTTTCTACTGAGCCAGTTGTCTGGGGTTTTCTATGGAGTTGGCATCATTACGTAGCTACTGAAGAGATGCTAATCTCTTGGAATAGTGTATTAGGGTATGCCTGTACGTGCAGCGCTGCAGCAACACAGGTGTACCGATACAGCTGCACCACTGAAGTGCGTGTGGTGAAGACGCTCTATGCCGACAGGACAGAGCTCTCTCCCATCAGCATAAAAAAGCCCACCTCTCCAAGCAGCAGAAGCCATGTCTGCACTCCCGCCAACACAGCGTTGTGCACACGAGCACTTATGTCTGTGTAACTTATGTCACTCGGGGGGAGGGGTGGAATATTCACACCCCTGAGTGACATAAGTTTTGCCAACATAGGCTGTAGTGTAGACAGAGCCTTAGTTTAAAGACTTGTTTCCAACACTGACCATAAGGGCTTATCTACACTTGAAACACTACAGTGGCACATCTGCAGCCCTGGAGCTGTGCCACTAGAGCACTTCAGTGTAGAGCCTACCTCCACCGATGGGAGGGGTTCTCCTGTTGCCGTAGGTAATCCACCTCTCCAAAGGCAGTAGCTAGACTGATGGAAGAATTAGGTCGGCCTAAATATGTCATTCAGAGGGGTGGATTTTTCACACCCCTGAGCAACTGTAGCTGGATCAACTTAATTTTTTAGTGTAGACCAGGCCGAAGAGAGATTAAAATGCAGCTACTGAACAAGCTAAAGCAAATGTGTGTTGTAAAATGTAGACGGAGATTTTTACTTTGATGTTCCTCCCTTCAGGCAATTTTTACAAAGATCTAAAAGAGCAGACGAACCTGTTCAGCAAATATATCCAATTCAGATTTAGCCAGGCACTTTATTATTTTGATTGATTTAAATGTATTACTTTATATAATAGATAGTAACAGTGTGGCAGCTGTCTAGAGTAATGGATTTTTAACTATATTCTAATCACATTGCAATACTGGTTGAGTGAAGGCTATATATCAACATGTTCATTATAAACTCTACCTGCAGGTTTATGACTTGACCATAATAGTTCAGTCAAGTCTGACTCAGAACCTTGCTGAGCCAGGCCTCCTCCTTCTGAAGGAAGAAATGTTTGCTCGAGCAAACACTAGATAGGGAAAGAAAAGTATGTGTGATGGAATCGTAGGACATATTTATGAGAGTGACAGAACAGACTCCTAGAGTCGTTCCAGTCTGTTAGCTACGTACAGATATCTAGTCCATGGAGCAGAATGGCTACAGAGCAGTTGTTATTTGGGGGTGAATTAGTATGCCTTCATAGGTATATACAGCTTACTACATTTAAAAAAAAATGTTACAAGCATGTGAAGGCTGGAAGCTCTCAAAAGTTATGAAATTCCAGGCCTGGGTGGGAAATTCCAGTTCCAAAGATTTATCCGGTCCTCTCCTGGACTTGGAGGGGCAGTTCCCACAGTTCCTTTTCTACCCTCTTGCTGGGGGTGTGTGTTGCAGTACTGGAGAGGCTTAAGCAGGGAGCAGAGCCACCATGAACTCTCCCCTTTTGTGATAATATCAGCTGCTCCTTTTCTCTCCCTCCCCCCATCCCTTTACCCAAAACTTTCTCTCAAAACCTTCTCCCAGTTGCTGAAGGGAGGGGGAGAACTAGTAAGCTCTTCCTGACTCCTGTAGCAGTTCAGACTGGCTGCTCTTCTCCGGGAGGTGGAGAAGTGGGGGGCAAGGCAAGGCAGCCAATCAGAGGGGATTTCCCTTAGGTTCTCCAAAAAAAGTCTGAAGGCTGAAGTTCTGGCCTCATTGTGTGATTGGCTCAAGCAGAAGCCAAAGTCCTACTCCCGATAAGATTGAAAGTTGGCAACATGGGAGTAGTGTCCAGAGGCCCCAGAATCCCATTGTGCTCAGTAGAAGTAAAAGACATTCCCCCTCCCCCCGAAAGATCTTACAATCTAAATAGACAAGACACCCACCAGGTGGGGGAAAGAGGTGTAACACAGAAGCAGAGTGAATTAAGTAGTGATTTGCCAGCATTGCGGTAGTCTCCTGTCTGGGGTTGTCTGTTTGGCTGGTCTGTTTTTAAATAACTTGGCTTTGGTTTGGGGTTTGGTTAACTTTATTTGGGAAATGGGGAGGAAAGACTTCAGAGGCGCAAGTTGGTATGAAGAGATTGTTGGGGAGGGGCTGGGAGCCAGCAGTCAAATCGATAGAGAAAGCAAGTTCACACTGTAGAGCGCTACCTGACATCATCTGTGTCTGATGGTCCCTATGAAGGCTGCTACTTGTGTTTGCTCCTGTTGGATTGAATTTCTCAGGTTTGTAGGCTGGCTCCAGCCTGGAGATTCTCCTTTCGCTAAACCCAAATGGCTACAACAAATGTGTGGAGGGGCCCTGAGTGGGACCCCAGTGTACCCAGAGAGGGGGGGACCTCTTCCCTGCACAGTTCTTAGTCCAGGGGTTGCTGACGGTGGAGGGGTGGCCTCAGCAGTCTCCCTGTCTTTTCTGCTTTCTTCCCTGCCCCCCTCCATTCTGCACACCCTGTTCACATTGAGTAGTCCTTACCTCCATGAGTAGTCTTGTTGCCTTCAGTTGAGACTTTTGTGAAGCACGGTGCTATGCAATGTAAGGATCTCACAATCTGGCCTGGTAGGATTAGTTTGAGTCAACAAATGTAGACTAGCTACCCATTCACTTAGGCCTGGTCTATACTACCCGCCTGAATCGGCGGGTAGAAATCGACCTCTCGGGGATCGATTTATCGCGTCCCGTCGGGACGCGACAATCGATCCCCGAATCGGCGCTCTAACTCCACCAGCGGAGGTGGTAGTAAGCGCCGCCGACAAAAAGCGGCAGAAGTCGATTTTGCCGCCGTCCTCACAACGGGGTAAGTCGGCTGTAATACGTCGAATTCAGCTACGCTATTCACGTAGCTGAATTTGCGTATCTTAAATCGACTCCCCGCTGTAGTGTAGATGTACCCATACTCACTCTTTGGCTTTACGGTACGTAAAAAGCTTTAACTTTTTAGTTTTACCAGATTTACTGGTGTAAGTATCAAAAAACGAAATGCTCCCTCATTCAGTGATAATTGTCAGGTAGTTCTTTGATTTCTCACAATGTATTCTGTAATGTCTGATAATGAGGAAGACACTCATTCCAAATTACCCTCTCAAAGGTCATTTGATTTAATAGGGAACTTAAGATTGACATTCTGAAGCTTTCATCAGTGTCCACTAGGACCACTGATCAAAGTCCAATTTAAACATAAGTGGGGGTGAGGAGGAGGGGAAGAAACTTTACATATAATGAGGGGTGAAATTACATATGTTGAAAGTAGCAATTGAACTGACCAAAAAAACCCAAGTCCTACAGAAAAAGATTAAATAAATTCTAATTCAAATTGCACTTTAGTGAGATGATTAAGCACACGATTCTGTCACAAAGAGGTCCCTGATTCTGTGATTTTTCCAGGGCCTCTGTGACTTCTTCTGCGGCAGAGCTGCAACCAGCCCTGGGGCTGCCAAAACAGCTGGCCAGTGGCCGGCCCTGGGGCCAGTGGAGAAGCAGCCCCAGGGATGAAGCAGCAGTGGGGGTTGGGTCAGCCCCTTTGGGGCTGGAACAGTGGTGGTCAGCTCCTGTCGCAGGAACAGTATCGGGTTTACAATGGTGCCAGTGGCACTGTGGTGCGAGGCCCATACTCAGAAGGGGCCTCAGTGTCCAGACCGTGCACTCCGCCTGCACTCTGCCCTGTGGCCCCGCTCCCACATGCCCTGTTCCCCCTAACTTCCCCGCTCGCTCCTCACCACCTCTTCTCCCCCCCCCCCACCCGTGCAAGCGGCAGGTGGGGCCTCAAGGGGAAGAGGCTAAGCGGGGTCGGGGCCTCAGGGTGGAGAGGGGGCAGGGCCCACAAAAGGTTGATTCAGCTCTGCACAGGAGCAGTAGGGTTAACAACCCTCCCGGTTTTGCCAGGAGTCTCCTGGAATCAGGCTCTATCTCCCGGAGGCTGCTGAACCCAAACCGGGAGATTTTAGGCTGTTAAAAGTCCATCTGCGAAGGGGGGCTCTCTGCCTGTCCTGGCTCTGTGCCGCTCCCGGAAGCATCCGGCATGTCCCTGTGGCCCCTGCGGGGTGCAGGGGGTTTCTGCGCACTGCCCCCGCCTCAAGCGCTGACTCTACAGATCCCATTGGCCGAGAACTGCGGCCAATGGGAGCTGTGGGAGCGGTGCCTGCAGGCAGGGGAAGTGTGCGGAGCCCCCTGACCCATCCTCCGGGGCCACAGGGACGTGCCGGCCGCTTCCGGGTGGCACAGGGCCAGGGCAGGCAGGGAGCCTCCTACCTTAGCCTGCTGCGCCGCTGACCGGGAGCCACCCGAGGTAAACACCACCCAGCCGGAGCCCACACTCCTCACCCCCTCCCATACCCCAAGTCCCTGCCCCAGCCCTGAGCCCCTTCCTGGGGCCAGCACCCCAAACTCCCTCCGGCACCCCAACTCCCTCCCAGACCCCACATGCCTCACCCGCTCCCACACCCCAATCCCCTGCTTTAGCCCTGAGCCCCCTCCTGAAGCCTGCACCCTGCACCCGCTTCTGCACCCCAACCCCCTGCCCCAGTCCTGAGCCCCTTCTAGCACCCAAACTCTCTCCCAAAGCTTACACCCCACACCCCCTCCGTGCACCCCACACCCCCTGCCCCAGGATCAGCCAGGAGCCCCCTCCCACACTCTGAACCCCTCAGCCCCAGCCCAGAGGCCGCCCCCCAACCCCATGTCCCAACCCAGTGAAAATGAGTAAGGGTGGGGGAGAGCAAGCGACGGAGGGAGGGGGGATGGAGTGAGCGGGGCAGGGCCTCGGAGAAGGGGCAGGGAAGGGTGCAGGGCAAGGGTGTGATTAGACACTTGGCAATCCTAAGGAGCAGCAGCAAGGCTGGAGCAAGTGCCAGAGGTCAGTCCTGGGGTCACCGGAGCAGCTAGCTGGTGGTTGGCCCCCAGCAGTGCTCTGACTGTTCCCTCCCTCCCCCCTGGGTATTTTTAATAAAAGTCAGGGACAGGCTGTGGGCTTTCATGAATTTTTCTTTATTGCCCATGACCTGTCCCTGACTTTTACTAAAAATACCCATGATAGAATCTTAACTTTAGATATGAGGAATCATCTACTCTTGCAAAAAGGAGTGTTCAGAAGAGTGATTCACAAGAGACCTGATCTGTTCTAAAGCCCACTGAAGTCGATGGGAGTCTTACACTGATTTCAGTGGGTTTTGGATTATTATGTTTTACAGTATACTTTAACTGGTTTACCTCCTTACCTAGTATAAGAAATATATAATTAAACAAATTCTGCCCTCAGTTAATTTGAATGAGATTGCAAGGATAGCACTGAGGACACAGTTTGCCCTGGCATAGATACAAGTAAGCCTGTGTAATCAACAGTCAGAAAAACAGGGGCATTCAGAGTTTGCACCGCTCTAACTAATGATTTATTCCTGCCTATCCTTACCAACCTTGCATACTGTATGTGCATTGTGTGAAATCTCTTTGTTAAAGTTCAAGCCTTTAACTGCAAAAAGTTCCTGCAAATACTAGTTCAAATTATTTAACAAATTTACTTTTACTGGTTTTGCACGTTTTGTGTCTGCTGTCTGTGAATATTTTAGCCAATTAATCGACTGTCAGGAATGGCTTTTTTTTTTAATCTAAATTCTACGTTGGGATTTTCAGAAAGAAAATTTGGCTTCATCATTTTGTATCTATATAGATCCCAGATTGTAACAGGGATAGTTTAAGCCCTCACCACTTGAGCCAACGTTTTTATTTAATAGTAAGTAGCAGGCTCTTGTTTTCCGTGGGCCAGCTAGTAGCAGAAACTTGATTACACACACTTAGCCAGTGTATTACATACATAATTTATTAGACAAACATCTGAAGGCTACAGAAGTTCAAATCACATCTGAGTGTCATTTTGTAATCCATCCATGTGCTGTAGGCAACAGACATGAGATATTAGATCAATCAGAGACACAGGCAGACAGAGATAAAACCCACTGATGTACTATTTGAGCTAAAAGTGATCTCCTTTCCTCAACATCTCTGTGAGTCAGCCACTCCAGGGCAATATGTCATTATCCACTTAAAAACAGGGTGGATTGATTTACATCAAAGTGATTTAAATAACCCAGTGGAAAGCCTCAATTTAAATCGACTTGGATACATTTTTTCATTTGTACTTCAGTTATTTTCTAAAGAAAGGTGCATTCTCATTGGTTGATATAACCATTAACGCATGTTGATTTACAACCAAATGGAGCCTTTACCCTAGGTTTGGTACATCATTTTACTACCTAGCAGGAAACACTATAACTATGTACATTTATATAAGCAATTATATGGCTCAATATTTTTAGATTCTTATTAATAGTATGTTTTAGTATGTTTGAAAACAGTGAATGATATATTGCATATTTACTAGCTTAACTTTTTGCTTATGATTTGTGTCAAGCTGCATTAGGATGATAACTGGAACTTAATGAAGCATACCACAGCGCATAACATTTATTTTTATTAAACAAAACAACCTTAAATGTTTTGGATAGATCAACTTCTTTTATCAAAACATATTTCACACTTATAACTAAATGACTTATCAAATGAACAGATGGATTAACCGTAGTCAGTGAATTAAACTGATTATTTCAGGTCAGCCCAGGAACATTTTCAAATATGTCTAAGTAGAAGTGACTGGAACTTAAGTTCCTATTCACCTGAGTCTCTTGAAAATGAGACAGCAGTCTCTTAGTTGTTTTTTTTCCCCTTCACCTTCCAAAGTACTTTAATAATAAAAATATATATATCTTGCTCTCAGCAGGGGAGAGGGCGGGGTGTCGGGTCTGAAACCCATGCCCGAGGTTTCAGGAGCACACAGAGAAGCCAGAGCTGGCTGCAGACAGAGAGCAAATAGGGATGTCTCCAAAGAAAGCTGGGTCAGTCATGGGGTGCAGGAGCAGGAGGAAGAGCACCAGGCCCAACACATAGAAGATGACAACAGTGAGGCGCTGAGGATGCTCCAGGGCAACACAGATGGCAGGGAAGCCAATGTAGTTGCAGAAGGAGTGGCACAACACAGGGCCAATCAGGTGTCCTGTCCTAATGAAGATGAACGCTGTGTAGGCACCGAAGACAGCTGTGTATGAGAACTGGAAGATGCTGGCCACGCTGCCCTGGTGGAACTGTAGCTGCTCAATAACGTGGTGGAAGTGAGCGACACCGAAAAAGAGCGGGCAGGTGAAGATGGCTGGCCCTAGGCTGGTGCAAGGGCTGAGCATGGGCAGCATACAGGCCCGGAACACCAGCTCCTCCGTCAGGAGTGCGATCACGTGGTTGCGGAGCCAGCGCATGTCACTCAGGCACAGCGCCCAGAAGCGGGGGGTCAAACATGACCTTCAGTCCATCAACCCAATCCCAGGGACAGTCCATCAAGAGCTGAATGAGGGGCCCAAGGAACAGGACCATGGTGAGCAACAAGGGCAGTAGAATCGCTGGCACGATGCCCTCCAGTCGGAAGCCCAGCAGAACTAGCAGGGGTATACCTGGCTTACTGCCTGTCAGCTCCTTCCAGAGCCAGATGAAGAGTGGCGAGAGGCTGGAGACTATCAGAACGCTGGTGAATCGCCGCTTGATCACGGCCGGGTGGTCTTGGGGCAAGTGGCTGTTCTACACATAAAGGCTGCCCACGGAGGCACGGGCCAGGCTGAGGCAGGCAAGCAGCGCAGCCCAGCAGAGCATGGGGGAGCCAGGGCCTGGCGCCAGCCTGGCAGCGGGGACCAAGGGGAAGTTGGCCAGGCCCGGCGCCTCCGGCCCGCCCGGGGTTGCATCAGCTGTTATTTAGGCTGTCCTTCAAACTTTTAAAATCAGTAGATCTCATCCCTTCCCTCCCTCATTTTCATTCATAGGCTGGATGAGAAAGAGCAGGACAAATTGTGTTTTAACTCCCAATCAGTTTCTCAGCTTTGAATGAATTAGTCCAAATGAAGAAAGTATTCTTCTGGTGCAGAACAATCTTCTGTTGTGAAAAGCCAGTTAAGCACTTCAACAGACTCTGGTTTCAGGTGCTTTAACTAGTGACCTCCACCAGTTCAGTGGTGTGACTTTCTTTAAAACATCAGCAAACATGTGTTGCTTGAATGCTTCACCTCCAGCCCTGAAATTTATTATGGTTGGCGTGACTGAAGGGTGATCACTAAATGCCCATGTCATAGCAGCAGCCTCTTCTTCATTAGTTGGGTATCTACCCTGGTACTTTGGGTAAAGAATATTGGCAAGAAAATGAAGTGGAATAAGTGCTTGAGCCATCTGATTCTTTACTGCCTGCAGTTTAACTTTGTTACTAGGTATTTTGTTCTTCAATGTATCTTGAAGTTCTTTTAAAATTTCAGCAGCATCAGCAATACAGCAGCAATCTTTCTGCAATTTGTCTAAGGCTATGGAAAATAGATTCAACACAACTTCTACGTTTCTCTTTAGTCCAATGTTGACTACTTTGGCTGTGATCATTCCATCTATTTTAGTCCCAATTTTCTTCACAAATTGTCAACAGAATAGGTCAGTTCTTAAATAGCTCAAAACAGTCAACCACTGAATTCCATCGTACGTCTCGGGGGAGAATTCATTTGGATCCTTCTGCTTTCTTCATTGAAGCTGAAGCAAAGTGATTGTTTTGGAAGTATTTTGCAATTTCAACATTTTTCCTTTGTTCCTGGAGTTGTACTTAAGCCTTTGGTTACAACAAACATCAAATAAGCACTACACCCATATATTATTAATTTCAGATTCTGTTCATCTTCTAAATTGCTGCATTTGCTGCATTTTCTTGAGAAAGCTATTTACTTGACACTCGACCTTTTGTTCACGGTTTGTTATAGCTTTGACGGCTACTTCTTTTAAGTATTCTGCCATATGGTCATTTCAGCAACATAGACAGTCTGGTCTTCTGTTGTCACACAGACACTATTACTGGATTATTGTGTGTATTGCGCCACCCATCAAGACTGAGATTAACAAATTTCTGGTCAATGTTGTTTGCACACAGTTCAATTTCCTTCTCTTACATTGCATTCACCAGTGTCTGCTCTGCCAGGTAGAGTCTAGCATGACCAGAATGATTTAACCATGTCAATGAACAAGACAAAAAAAAAATTCGTAAATGAACTGAGCAATCTTTTCATATATTGAATCTTGCAGGTTCCAATTACGAACTTCTCCATGGTTCTACTAGATGATGAACAAAATCTTTTTTTTTTATACAAGTAATTTACTGTTTGATGTATGTCTAGTTACAGCACTGCTGGTGGTACTAGCAGATGACTCTGAAGTTGTAGACGTTACAGATGATGAACGTTCATAACCTATATATCTAAGCTAGTCCTGGCGACAAAACGGTTTTGAACAAAAAGTCATTCTCACTCCCTGCGTATAACTTAGTGTACTGCTATTAAAACTGAGAGTATAAATGAAAGATTCTTCCTACTGCAGCTGTTTGTACCACTGTTTAAATTATTTAATTCATTCTAAATCCATTTTTATAGAGAAAATAATTAGTAAATCATAAGGGTTACCTACATCTATTTAAACCCTTATCTCTTGCCACATACCAAACAGCTTGAAAAAAATTGTTTTAAATGTAAACATTCACAAATGCCTAATCAAACTTTACTTTTAACTAAGAAATCTTCACCTAGCATGTTCGATTATATTTTGAAATGATTTTTTTATTGCTCAAGTCCAGCAGGAACAATAAAAATGTAATCGATAAATATCCCCCCAACAAGCATACCAATTATATTTGAACACAAATATTTTGAAAATCATAAGCAGTCCACCCAAAACACAATCTATGTTATCATTCACTGGCATAGTAAGACGTGGTAGGCAGTCCACAAGGACGGCACAAAAATAAGTATATTAACCAGTTGATCTGGGTTGTTCAGTCATGTTCTGAGTCATTGCCTTCTGAGACACGGGTTTCATTCTGACAGCCAGGCCTTGCATCCCTTTGTTGCACTGTTTACATTTGGCATGTGTTCCTTTTTTACGCAGAGGTACAGGAATTTACTGAAAATATTTCCAAATAGGATCTCTTTTTAGTATTTGCAGCCATGACAGTTCTTTCTCCAGTTCCCAGGCGTTGGGGCTAGGGCTGCACTCTGAAGAATACTGTCCCTTCTTCCCATAGTGTCCTGCTTTGACACCACTGGTGTGGCTCCTTTTTCTGGTTGCACACTCTGCTCCTTCTCCTTTGTGATATAACTCTTCAGTCCCATCCCACCCCCAGGAAAACAAAAGAACTAACAGGCCAAGGTTTCTGCTCATGTAACTGCATTGCAATATTTTATTCTTTTAGACACAGAGGGAAACAGTTGAGAAATTAATGGATTTCTGTTTGTTTGTATCTGTCTGTGTACACTTGCAAGGAGACAGAAGAAGGCTGTTTACCTGATGTACCCTGAACTATCCAGAAACCATGGCTGGTTGTTATTGGGCAGATCAGTGTTTCTCCGTGAGCTAGAGAGTAAGTTTCCATGGTGGGTGGAGTCATAAATATTCATAACTGGAGAACTGAGCCAATCAGAGCTTGGGGGCCAGGGTGGGGGGGTGGAGAGAGAAGCTATAAAATAAGAGTAGGAGACAACCCAGGCGGCTCAGTGGATGACCCTGGAGTCGAGGCCAGGTCCCAAAGCCTGTGATGACTTTGCCAGGCTATTGAACCCAGTAGCCCAGCCCCTGGGTCCCCCACGGGTCAAGCCTTAAATACAATACATGTCCTATTGTGCCATATTTATAAAGCTTGGCCTTCAAAGTTAGCTGTTTTCCCCCTGATTCTTTATACATATAGAAAAGCAGCCTTTAACTCAGAGTTTTTGATAGAGGCTCATGGAATCGGCATATTTATTTTTTATTTAAAAGTTTTAAGAGAAGGCCTAAACTTATTACAATAACATATTTTGTATTAAATTCAGATTTCATTTTAAACAGGTTTATTTTTAAATAGAAAAACGAATTTTAATTTAAATGATAAAATTAATGTTAATTTAGATAACAAAATTTGAAAAAATTCCAAAAAAAATCTATTTTTAGCCACCCTGCTTACATACATTACATATTTCCCCTGTCAAACCCAGCTCTCTGTGTCTAAGGTTTGTCTATATAGCAAAGCATGTTCTCATCTACCTGGGCTAACTTGAAACCAGCTGGGCTGAGTACCAATAGCAGCGACGACTGTGCACCACAGGCTTCAGAGCAGGCTAGGGAGCCAAGTACCTACCCAGGATCTGTGCCAGGCTCATGCTACCTGCACTGAAGCTGTGCTGTGCTGTTGTTACTGCGTAGTTACCTACCCTACTGGATTCAAGCTAGCCCAGGTAGGCTAGACAATGCCCAATTTTTGCTATATAGACCTACCTGAAGGTTCACGAGAGTTCTAGTGCCATCTGGGGTGTATTTCTGTTTCTGCTGAAGATCATACCTTCTTATTTGCACCAATGAGTATGGTGTCTATATATTCACAGCCACAGACGTGTAAAGACCATCAGTTTTACTTCCCCCCCATTGGGGCACCAAACGTGTAGCTCATAGCTTGGTAAACTAGTTTGTAAAGTGCTTTGAGATCTTTTTATTTACAAAACTGTGTAAACTATACGCTGGTTTTCCATCAGGAAGCAAAAATGGTATGTCTTCCTTTTTAGATAGCAAGTCAGAAAAAAGACTGTTCCCACTCTTATTGAGGATTAGAATAGTAGGTTTTCTTATTCATGGGCTGAAGAATCTGCTTGGACCAGCATGTCAACCAATGTGCTGTCATGGTAACTAAATGTATTACTGTCTTATGGAAAGAGAGTGTCTCTTTCAAAAATTTGAAGAAATCCCCACACACGCACACATGCCAATAATCCCCTACAAGGCAATAAAATGTAGGTGAACACAATTTGTCACAGAGGTAATGGGTTAGTTGCCTTTGAAGATGTATAAACACAAGCGTATATATTTTCATTGGAAATTCACATAACCTCTTTGATAAGAGTGAATCACCTTAGGGGAAAATATTTTCCAGTGGTCTAGCAGTCAGTTGGGTTAATAATTTAAAGTTGCAACTATATAAAATTACATGGTTCAAAACATTTATATACGTTTTGAATTATACTGTAAAGAAGCATTTACTCAGATATGTTTGAAATCTTTTGACCAAAGAGAGAGTACCTCAATTTTATTCATATTTCTATTACATATGAAGTAACGTTTTTCTTAGAATGAGCTGACTTCTGACAAATGTATTTGCTTTTTATTCTCATTTTGGCAGCTCTACTAGATTAGACTTCAGTGAGTTAAGCAAACAAGACAGATTCAGTCAGCCCTACTCACAGTGAGTAATACACTAGTCTTCAAATAGCCCAATTGAAATTAATGGGACTACCCAAGGAGTGAGTACTACTCACTGTAAGTAAATCTGGTAAAATCTGATGGTAAAGAAATTTCTACAGTGAAACTATATTTTTAGACTACCATAACTGGAGAAAAACTGAATGCATAATGGGGGTGTGTGTGTTAAAAGTGCAATAACTGTTATATTGGCCAAATCCTGCTCCAACCTGACTTCATTTGGTTTGCATAAGGTGTAAGTCAAGCCAGGAGCTGAACCTCATGACAAAGTTTTAGAAGCTGATAGTATTTTTACTGTGTATGTATATGAAAATATACATTTTTAAAGGCTTTAAATACTAAAGAAGTACTTGCTAAACACACACTGTCTAAGGGTTGCTTCTGAGTTTCAGGGCACACCCACAAATAGTTATTTGACATACACCGATGAATTAGCAGAAAATTAAAAGTTATGGGCCCATTTCACTGTTGCCCTGCACCTTATGTAGTCAGTTATACCAGTACTAAGTGGATATAAAATGCTATCAAATCCTAGGCACATATCTAATTTCTGCTGCTCTGGGTAGGTTTCTTGTGTTGGAAAACTTAAAGCTCTTATCCTAGTTCCTAGTTGGCAATATCACTAAGTCAGTTTACAGATTGGCACAATTCATGATGATTGGCAAGCTCTGTTCAGAGGAAGCCAAAGGTTTAATCATGAGGAAGCTCAGATGTGTCTGTCTGCAATACACCTGCAACAAGCTTGTGAGGATTAGAAGGTCTATTTCATATGCTCCAACGGACTGATCATTCATCACTCATTAAACCCTTTGGAAAGGCTCCCATTGAGTCCATTGGGAGTTGGATCAGGCACTGAGTTAAGACCAAAAGAACCCTTAAGATATAAGAGAAATATGCTTTAGTTCATTGCTATATGTATATTTTATGTGGAATACTTTTTCCATTACTCACAGGTGAAAACCATTGGACATGGATTTTCAATACTTATGGAGGAAAGGATCCCATGTCTTTACTGTTCACCGCTCATTGTTCCCAGTGCTTTACCCTCTTCATCTCAGTAAATATATGATTTATTCTTGTTACTGATTAATAGAATTCTATTCACAGTGGCAGGCCTTAATATCGCCTCTGAAATCAGAGCATGAGTAATCTCAAATACGCACATTCAGATTTCAAATCATTCCTCCTTCTCAATTAACCTTTTATTTCCTGAATCCTTAGAACTGGAATTGGTCAAATTATTTGTTGTGAATAATTTCCATCACAGTTTGGTATTTTTTCTTCAAAAAATGATGAATACGATCATTACTCTAGTACTCTGTAAATGACTCAATATCTTTCTGAAAACAGTTTATTTGATTGGTTTAATATTGATGATCAAATTTATTTAGGATTTATTCTCATTCTTCATGCAGCTGTTCTGAAAACCAAAGGATTTGTACACTGCCTCCTGTCTCCTCTCCTCCTTACTTACCCTCTCCATCTCAGCTCCTAAATGAATTAACTTCTCACGTTGAAGCATGTACTTAAGTGCTTTGCTGGCTTAGGCTCTTAACTACCAGTATATTGGGAACTACTAAACCTCTATGACATTGCTTACCCTTCTTTCTAACTTTATTTTCTTTACGCTTTTTGCCAATGCTTGTTCATTTTTTTTCCTTGTATTCGGCATGCTTTGTTGCTTTACTCATTAATGTTTGAGATGGTTCTTAATGACCTTTGTCTTTAAAAATTTCAATATTTCTTTTCTGTAGTGTGCATACTTTATTTGTTTGTTTTGGGGGAACATGGAGAGAGTGCTCTCTTTTTAGAAAAAAATTAAAGAAAAACAGTTGTGAGGAGGAGTACTTGTGGCACCTTAGAGACTAACAAATTTATTAGAGCATAAGCTTTCGTGGAAGTGGGCTGTAGTCCACGAAAGCTTATGCTCTAATAAATTTGTTAGTCTCTAAGGTGCCACAAGTACTCCTGTTCTTTTTGCGGATACAGACTAACACGGCTGCTACTCTGAAAGTTGTGAGGAGGGAATCTTTAGAAAGGGGAATACGTATGTGTGAAAGCCAGTAGAGTGGAAAAATGCAGAGACATGTGATGAACAGAAGACTAGAGAAAGAGCTCTGTATGAGAAGAGGTTGAAACGACTAGGAATATTTAGAAGGAAGATGAATAAGAGAGGACATGAGTTCTATGTACAAACCAATGAGTAATACGGTGAAGGCAAATCAGGTGTTCCTATTGACACTTATACTTGCTGAGCATCCACCGGTTCCTAGTTAATTCACTTTGAACTTTGGGAAATCAGCACCTTTTGCAAAATTGAACCGCTGGTTCCTCAATATGGATTTAGGAGTCTCGGCACCCATTTTTTTAAAACTTGGCAAGTGCACAATATTGGACTACCTATTGAGTACACACTGGAGCTAGTGCAGGATGCTGGTGCTTGCTTATGACGTTTAGTTTCACACTCGTACTCGGGGATCAATATTGGTTGCCAGTCAGTGTCCAAGTGAAATTCAAGGGGTTGGTATGACTTACGTAGCCCCCTTGCCAGTCTAGTCTTTTGATGGTAGCAGCTCCCAGCATCATAAAAGCTGGAACTGAGTTTGCCTGCTTCACCTGTGCTTGAAGGGGCACAAATGGCCTGCAGGGGCTGGACGAGGAACCCAAAGGACAAGCTAGGCAACCAACTGTAGGCCCCAGACAACCTGCACGTGGCTGGGACTGCCCCAAAGTGGGAGCTGAGCCAGAGCAGGGACAGTTGTGCGTGGGAGAGCTAGTTGCAGGGGGTTGGGTTACAACAGCAGCCCCAGAGTTTTACTTGCAGCAGGTGGGCAGATGCCATTTTATTTCTCTCAGCCAGAGGGGCTTGAGACTGACCTGGCATCCCCAGCTCCACAAAGAGACAGAGGCTTAAAACTGTGCTGCTCCTGTGAGGACTGACTACCAGCTAGACCTGGTAGGTCTTTGGAAGCCAGAGGACAGCAGAGGTATTGGTTGGATCCTTGTTCATTTGATATCCTTGATTTGCTGTACACCTCTATCTTGATATAACGCTACCCGATGTAACACGAATTCGGATATAACGCAGTGCTCTGGGGGGGGCAGGGCTGCGCACTCTGGTGGATCAAAGCAAGTTCAATATAATGCGGTTTCACCTATAACGCGGTAAGATTTTTTGGCTCCCGAGGGCAGCGTTATATTGAGGTAGAGGTGTACTTATAAATTTTATTGTGTTAGAGGCTGTAGGGGTTGCCTGTTACTTTGAGCCCAGCCACCAGGTAGAGGCTCCAAGTGCAAAGAACTCAGGGCCCAGTAGTCCTAAGGTTGGCCACCAAGCCCTTGAGGAGGGATGAATAGCTGGAAGTCTGGGAGATCAGGGGTTTCTCAGGAGGGGGGCTAAATTCAAATCTTTAAGGCTGAGATTTTTCAGAAAAGCCTAAAGGAGTTAGGTACCTCATGGTTTTGGGCCTGGTTACCTGAGGAAACTACCTCTCTCCCTGTGCTACCCTGCCACAGGTGAAATTAGCATGTACTTAAGTCTACCTCTGGAAATTTGAACTGTATTGGGAGCGAGTCTGTAAATATACATTATGGAAGCTTCCGCCACAGTTCAATAATTAAAACTAAGTTGAGTTTTGCATATAAAGCAGAGACATAACCAGTTTATGTATGGAAATTACAGTGCTTATTCTCTGAATACAGAACAAATTTTCTAAGACCTTACAAGCAAATCTGTTAACTAGTTTAGGAGCTAAAAAAATATTTTTTATAGTGGGCTCCTTTAAGAAATTTAACACCCTATGTTATAACACTACCTTTGTCCCAAACAGAATAACACAGACTCTTCAGACCTCACATATAGTTAAAATTCATTGAAATGTCATATGCTCAAGCCACATTTGAGGAAAAAATATAGGATTAATGATCATTTTTTGCTGTTTTTCTTCATAATTAAAAGGCTGATGAATTTTGTTCTTCTGCAGAGAATTCCACAAAGAATCGCCTTTTTTCAAAATGGCTGCCCTCTATTGTTCTCAATGGAACAGAAGCAACAAGGTGCCTTCAGGGAAGATGGTGGCCACTACTTTATATTGTTCCTAATGGGAACTGTTGTGTTGCATAGCAACTTGAGTTCGTTCATAGGGACCTTCGCCCTGGGTGCTCATGTATCAGAAACCCCTAATGGTCATGCTATTTAGCACCTCTCAAAATAACAATACATACAGAAGTCTGCTAGAGAAATCATACAATTATATATAATTATACTGAAATAGAATTGTCAACCAATCAGACTGCAGGGCCGTTTGTACACTTATTACCCAAATATATAATCTTTACCCTGTGGTTGAGAAGGGGAATGGGTGTAATTTACATAATGACTTCACAGTTATTTCTCAATAACTGCACAGTGTGCAAATTTCTGTACTCTGATTGGCAGAGGGGCATTATTAGCCTGTCAGAGTCCAAGGATATGCATAGTTCTCAGGAACTCTGTGTAACTTTCCAGAGAATAAAGAGTCCACCATCACAAGGCTAAGACTACCTTAAATTTTTGAGATGGCAGTGTGATGTTTCAATATGCAAAGAACAAAACATGTACTTCCAGTTTAAATGGACATATTTAAGAGTAAGGAAAGCACCAGCAAGAATGAACAAAAGTAAGATATCTATGAAAGAACACAACATGTCTTCTCTGTCACAAGCTACAGCAAATTGGAGAACAAAGTGTTGCTAATTGCATTGCTATGTACAACACAGGCATCCGCATTAAATCTGTCTGGCTGAAAAAATACTGAACAATGTCAATATGTACTATAGAAAACAGACCATCCCCTAGGGTGACCAGACGTCCTGATATTTAGGCGTTTGTCCCGCGTCCCGACCGATGTTTGGTTGGGACACAATTTGTCCCGATATTTCGCGGTACTCCGTTTTTGTTGGGGATTTTTTTGCTCCGCTGGCGGCACTCCGCCTTTTTTTCTGCTCCGCCGGCGACCCTCCTCCCCCATGTGTCCTGATATTTTCTTCCTCTCATCTGGTCACTCTACCATCCCCTCACAGCATTGTTTAACATAGGACCACATTGACATTGTTGGAAATAAAACACATTCCAGCATAATACCATTACATCTTTCTGCAGCTAGGAAATTGTGTCTTTACCTGTCTATCCTCGATGCTGGCGTCACAGGAGAGTGAATATCTTCAATGTCATTGTTCCACAGTCTCTTAGTATTTTCAGTATGAAGAGAAAAGAAAGTTGGGAATATGGCAGCAGTGAAAGAAAATTAAAAAAATGCGTATGGGGAGAAAAACAGATGAAAACACTAGTAACAATAGGAAAGCAAACCCACTTTGGCTACAGCTGACCAGAACCTGAGAGAAAAGACAGTTTATTGGTGCAGTAGGTGAGAGAGACACTAAAGAACCTGAGTTAAATGAAAGTCACTATAATGGTGGAACTTTTAAACTGAATTTTTTGAATACTTTGCAGCTTGATATCTACATTTTCACTTTCCATATTGTGATGGGAGACAAAATTTTCACCCTAATATGAGCTGACAGAATTGGAACAAACACATGTTGGTCTTATGGAAGTACTCTGGTCACACTTTTACCTGGATTCATTGTTAATTGCCGCGAGATTAGTTTCATTCAAGAAAACAAAACAGGGGTAACTGGTTTTACAATGTACGACAGTCTGTACAGCGAGCTTCTTGAAATGTCAATGAGGTGCTGTGTTAAATGATGCTGTGAGAGGCTGGTCTGTTTTCTACAGTACAGAATTGGTTATACAGAGATGCCTGTCTTTGGTCTTACATCCCAGAAGGCTGTAGAAATTGCACTGTCTATGAAGGTGCTACAAGAGACTTCTGAGAGCTAAATGTATCTCCAAAATGTACAAGAGGGCAGTTGAATCGTCAAGCAAAATGCCTGGTACAAAGGAATGCTACCGATGTGGCAAACCAGACCGTTCGGAAGCAAACTGCTGTTATAAAAACCAGACGTGCCAGCAACATGGTGAAAAGGGTCCCATTGAATGAAGACTGCCTGCAGGAAAGACTGTCTTTTTAAAACTAAACAGAACCAATTGCAATAAGAATGTGGCCTGGTCTCGACCTAAAGTAAGGTTGACCTAGCTACATCATTCAGGGGGTGTGAAAAATTAGTTAGTTAAGCTGAGCTAAGCCCCATGTAGACATTCTAAGTCAATGAAAGAATTCTTCCATTGACCTAGGTACTGCCTCTCGAAGGTGTCAATTTACTACAGTGACGGAGGAACCCCTTCTCTCACTGTAGCATGTGTCTATGCTACAGCACCATAGCTGCATTGCTGCTTCTGTTCTGCTTGTAGTGTTGATATACCCAGGGGGACACAAGAAATGCTGCTTTGCCCCAGTCACATGACATAAATCAGATTTACAAAAAATGAATGTCCCTGTTAGACGGCAGGAGTTAGTAGCCACGGCTCCATTGGCTACTGGTACAGTGGTGTGGCAAGGGGAAAAAGGGTTGTATTCTCTGCAGCCGGATCAGAAAGATGTTGCAGTATGATTCCTAAGAGGTGTAAGAGTCCTTAGCGCCCACAGGAGTTTTGGGTGCTCAGTAGCTAGCAAGTTCAGGCCCATGAAACAAATAACTTGGAACAAGAAAGGTCTTTGCATCTCCTCTTATGCTGAAGGATCGTGGTCTAAGAATTCCCAAACATAAATGTGAAATATTTGTAGGTGATGCAAACTGATGAGTATGATACGGCTGAGGATTCATTGCTAGGCATGGGGTGTTAACAGACTTTGATTCCAATTTCCCAGTACAATGGATTTGTGATGGGCTGGGGTGGGGTGGAAGCAGTCATCCCACGATACCAACAGGAAAACCATTTGCTTGTGTTTCAAGGGCACTGAGCAAAGCACAAAGCAACCCAGACAAATGTAAAATGGAAGAGTTGGGAGTGATCTTTACAGTGTGTAAGTTTCATCAGTACCTGTATGGATGAATAGCCTGGGAGAACCATGACTTAATCAAACTTCCAAATACCAGTGCATAAAGGTAGGCAACTAAATAAGTGGCCTGGGAGCAGCAGGGGCCCAGCACCTCTGATAATTGGACTGCTCCCCAGTTACTTAACTGCCTAAGTGTATGAACTCAGGTTTAGAAATCTGACCATAACCTCGCTGTGCCTCTGTTAAACCATCTTAGGGTTAAATGTTTGTAATATTGATATCCTTGAATGAAAGGCATCATGGAAATGTAAAGTATTATTCCGTAGCAATGAGAAAAGTAACACTGCAATATTAAATCAATTCCACTTTGTTCCTTTCTACTCAGAAAATTACAAGCCTGAGATGGCTCTCACTGTGGTGTAAATTGGCAGTAAATCTACTGAAGTCAATGGTGTCACTGACCTAAAACCAGTGTGAAATCAGAGTCTGGCCCCCATCTTGGACAAGCCTTTTAAGTTCTTGTTTTAATTGGGATTTGTGCTTTGTTCCCAGGAGTCCTGTCACCTTTTCCTTTCCTTTCTTCTATGCTTCAGCAGGCTGTCTGGATTCTTTAGTTACTGAGGAAATTAGCTGTCTGCTATGGCTTATTGCTTAAATATGTCATCTTCTACAGTGCTAATCAACAAAACCTTATTAACTGGGAACACTGATACTGAGTTGAATGAAATTTCTTGGCTAATAAGAAACTGGTCTGCAATACTCCAAAAGGTAGTCCACTTTCTGCAAATACATCAATGAGTTGATTGGCAGGAATGTTTGCACATATTGGAGACTATTTGTGGAAAGTGAATTTTGCATTCACAATCGAGAATGTCCACATATAATATTTACCTGCCTTCAAGTTTTGTTAACAAACTCAAAACTTAGACCAAACTAATGGAAAGGTTTGCTAAGGTTCATTGATCTTTCAAGAGAAACTGTGCTAATTATGATTTTTGTATCAAAATAATGTGAAATTCTAGATATTGACAAACTTGGTGATTTTGACTAAGTTCCAGATTTGAGATTTTTGGGTCCATTTGAAACAAACTCAGGTGGGGTCAATCCATGTGGACTGAAATTGAAGAAAATATTTACCAGAATGTATGTGAAGCAAACTGCTGCGTTTCATATAGGTCCAGGGGTCCAATCAACCACCTATTGAAATCCAGGGAGATACTCCCCTGAATTGACCCAATGGGTTTTAGATCAGATCCTAAGTCTTATTGTAGTGGGTTGTGTATAGGTTTGGAAATTTTTATTTTTTTTAATGGATTTGGCAGATATCAATGTTTATTTTTAAGCATTTTTTAAGCTTTGTATACCTTTAAATTTTCACAGTTTTGGGAAATTGTGCAGGGGTCAGACAATAACTTAGTAACAATAGATGTTGAGATACAAAAAGTTAAAGGGACTATCCACAGCTTAAGGCTACTGGATGTAAGAGTGGAAGAATTTGGTTCTCGCTGTCTAACGTGTTATTTAAAGCAAACTAATCCTTATACAACTGTTAACTAATAAGCCATCGTACTATCACATACATTGCAGACTGCTATATTTGGGTAGTTTTCTATATTTGGGAGTATATAATAAATCACATATTAATAGATCAATTTGCCTGACACTTCTGGATGCTGCTGAAAGCAAATCTATGTCGGAGAATAACAGAGTTCTCACTTTTTGTTTGGGTACAGCAAATCAGATACTTTTATTTTCTCTCTATCAATTGCATAGAGGGAGAGAGCTAAACAGGTCTCTCAACAGGTAAACAATTACAGCAAGCATTTATACCTTTTGTTACAGACAATAATGAGCAACAGCTGCATTTTGTTTATACATAGGTCATTCTGATATCTTGTTTTGCTCACTAATGTAGACTGTTAGTCTACATTCCATATTATCTACACATTATCTACACAAGGTCGCAACAACTCCTCACACAGTTCTTTCCCACTCGCCTCACACATTCCTCGCTTCTACAAATCTCGTGTTATTAGGGTTACAGTTAGCCTAACTCTTTCTAACGAACTGTCATGCATTGCATCCCCTTCCTGTCAGTTCTTTCTCTGCTTCCACATCTATTAGCCTTTATTGAAATTGGGTCCATTTCCATTTTTAATATCAATCTGAGATGAGCTGCTGTGTTCTAGTGCCACACAAAGGTTGCAGGATAAAACATCAAGAAAGCAGCTTTTGTCTTGTCCTCTCTATGATATTGTTCCCTGGATAAAGGCAATAGACTATAGAAGCAGACAGTTGTACACTATACTTACTTACATACTGTATTGGTATTAACAGTTTTGGTGTTATATATTCCCGCACATTTGTACAATGTGAAATCTGCTTTGAATTAATTGTTAAAAGAAAAATCAAACATGGGGAATGTGCTTCTAAGCATATTCATCTTGAGCTGCTCACATACAAATGCAAATCTTCTTTACATGCTTATGCCCAAGCACTAACAACAGAGCTGCTACCAAAAAATTTGAAGACGTTTTGGGATTGGGAATAAAAATGGAGCTATTTCTTTACATTTTTGGAGATTCCAAGCCCACAGTAGAAGTAATAGTGATTAGAACCACTGGTGTGCACTGAAAAATCTTCTAAATTGTCCTTCTAGTTCCCAGGACTTACGTGACTTTTTCTAATTGTATCGAAAATGGAAGGAGACAGCTGTCTGGTCAATAGAATCTTGCATTCTGTTGCTGAACTGTAAAACATGGGAAGTGTGTAATTGGTGCAGACGTCTAGCACAGTAGTACATAATTGAACTCAGTGGCATAATAACTCTGTGTGAATATGGTATCTGAGCTTGGGCAAAGATCTGCAGGGAAATGCAATCATTTCATCTAAAGAGCTTGCTCCCTGAAACCGGTCCAAAACATTTTCTAAGGCATTCCATTTGGGATATATCTTGTGGCTTTTAAAACCAAAAGCGCTTAGGGGCAGGGAGCCCTGCAGCAGTGACAGCATGGCTATAGGCATTCTGCCTGTGGAGAAATGTGGTAGGTAGAATACCGCTGGGTACCTAGGGGAATACACTGCTTCCCCCGAGGAAAAGGTACAGTGCATTAGTGCCTGCTATGACAACCCCCCACATGCACACAGTGTTTTCCGTCAGGGATCAGAAGCACCAGGACTGTGAGAAGACTGATACAACAGAAATAGTGCTGGCAGGAGCAATGCAACTTTATTTTGTATAGAGATTGTCATACAGATGGCAGCATCCCGGAAGAGTTACCTTACGGAGCTAAACCCACCAGTGTTCCAGAGTTAAATGAAAATAGTAAGAGGAAGCAACACTACAAGACGGACAAGGGAGAAAAGCTATGACTAGGACTGTACTGTGCTGTATGCTAGGTACTAGGAGGATAGAGAGCACAGGGAAATTCCCATTGCATCAGACACAATGATATTCCCAGCATGCCTTTCCATGTAGCTGCTCCTGAGTTTGGGTAGGCAGGTGAGTTTGGGAGCACACTCATTGTCTCACAGGATAAAGTCGCTTTGTTTTGGTTAAGCCAGGCAACCCTCGGCTTAAGCCTGCAGGCCCTTGATGTGTAGTTGGTTTTTAAATGATGTCCCAAGTACATGTTCTTACCAGAGGATGGTAAAGTATTGGGGTGGAGACAGTCGGGGTTTTGCACAGCAGATGGGGACTGTTTGTGTAAGAGAAGCCATCTGGAAAGATTCTCATTGACTTGAATGGGCTTTGGATCAGGCCATATGTGCGTATAGGCCCTTTTCAGTAAGGTACTTATGCACGGGCATAACTTTAAACATGAGTAGTCCCACTGACTTTAAAGGGACTGCTCATGTGACTTAGCATTAAGCATGTGCTTAAGTTTCATGCTGAAATAGGGCTATGGCAAATAATTGTTTGAATATCGTAGGAAAAAGAGCCTTAGTTTGTGTGCATTCATTTCTCTCCCAAAAGAGAATTAGCCCATGGCAAAAGTTCAACCCCCTACTTAGAAGCTGGAGAACAATATCTTGAGTTACATAGTATAGTTCATCGTGAAGATAAATGTGGCAGTGCAAGGCACAGAAGCATTGTAGTTAGTGGACCAGACTGAGAATGGGGAGCTAGAAACTCCCGAGTTTTAAATCCATCTCTGCCACACCTTGGGAATGCACTCTTTGGAAAATCTCTTACCCTCTCCGCCTCACTTTCCTCACCTGTAAAATGGGGATAATGTTCTTTATCTACCTCGCCACTGTGAAGGAATTCTCTGCCTGCCTCCTTGTAGGAGGAATAGGAGAAAGAGACACCCTGGGAGGTAATTTTGATTGTCTCATAGCCAATGTTAGGTCTAGAATCCACCAGTGGTGTGATGCAAAGTAGCTGCACCCTACCCCCCCCCCTACATCTGGGCTAAATAGATTTCTTTATAGCAGTGCTAGCAGCTTTGCCCCTTTAGATGTGAGCTAAGTATTATTACCACCATTGCTATTTACATAGGCTGTAGAGACCTTAGCAATCACTAGAACTGAGCAAATATTTCATAGTGATTTATTGGAGACTGTTACTGAAAGGTGCTGTGATATAAGGCCCTTTTATTATTAAAATTAATTGCATTCTTTATTCATGAAAGTGCATACAGTAGAACCTCAGGGTTACGAACAACAGAATTACAAACTGACCAGTCAACCTCACACCTCATTTGGAACTGGAAGTACACCATCAGGCAGCAGCAGATACCAAGGGAAAAAAAGCAAATATAGTACAGTACTGAGTTAAACGTAAACTACTAAAAAAAAAAAAAAGGAAAGCAGCATTTTTCTTCTGCATAGTAAAGTTCAAAAGCTGTATGAAGTCAATGTTTAATTGTAAACTTTTGAAAGAACCACCATAATGTTTTCTTCAGAGTCACAAACATTTCAGAGTTATGAACAGCCTCCATTCCAGATGAGTTCATAACTCTGAGGTTCTAGTGTAGTTCTTTATGCTTCTTGCTTTCTGTCATTAATTATAGAGCCATTAAAGATATCACTATCTATGAAATCTGAAGGAAAGTGGACTACATCAAAATCAGGGATTTCCCGTTTGTAGCAAGAATAATGGCTTTGCATTTTATTCTCAAACTAACTTTAAATTCACCCCATTAAAACAAAACATCTTACTGAATCATTACTGGAAAATCTTAAATAGTTCAAACAACTAGAAAATAATAAAATCTGTAAGAGGTGACACTCCACACCACAGAAGAGATGCGTTCTATGGGTTTATTGACAGGTCTGGCATTCTCCTTTACTAGGAGGCCTCCTGGAACTTGCCAAGTCTTCCATCTGGTTATCTGGTTCTTGGTGTCTTGTGTGATGGAACTGCTTGTTTTCACAGTGAAGATGGCGATGATGATCAATGGGAATGAGAAAAGGAATTGCAGGAGGTTATCTACTTCTTTTCCAGTAGTAGTACGTGGCACAGACACGTATGTACCCTGTTAAGAAAATACAAAGAAGAAATGTAACCATTTGTGAATCATTGGTAAATAGTGTGTGGGAAGTTAAAGCACATGGATATCAAACTATTCAATCTTCCTTCAGACAGGTAAATCAACCCTCCCAAATCACATATTTGCTGATGGCTTCTTCTGAAATTATTTGATATACCAAAATAATTCATATTAAGAGGGTAAAAGACAATATTATGGAGGTGCTAGTTTCAACTCTATTGTTAAGGCTGAGTTCTATTTTGCACTTAAAGTAGGGATTCAACATCTCTTTTGCATGGAAAAAGTAAATCTCTCAAGTAGTTTGTTTACAATTAATTAAGGTATTTAAAGAAATGTAGCATCTGTGTCTGTCTTAATGGAATAACATGTATAGGTCAAATTTTGCCTATAATCAAAATTCACTGAAATCTTATGCATAGGCTTTATTTGAAGAAATTAGAGTGTAATGAAGCTTACTTATTGGTCCTTCTTCTATTTAATTTTCATGATTATAAAATGCTACTGAGAGGCTCAAGTTACTCTTAAGTAGAGCCATTGTGACATCAGAGGTAACTCAATCAATCATCCTTCCTGTACCGCTAACTTGCCATGAGGAGAAAAATATGGGGGAAGCGGAGAATCAAATATGTCTTTAAAAATCAGTTCAATCTAATCTGGGGCCACAAACTCTAAAATGCCCTAATCGTAATCACATGTTTATTCACAACAGTAATGAGATATAGTCAGTACTGGGCAGATTTAAGGTAGTGTGGAAACTTCTTTTTTGGTGTAAATTTAACTCTAAATTTCCTGGGTTTATAAGGCTTGGTTTGGGGATAATTACACTATCTCTCAATTTTTTTTTTTTACCCTAAAAACCAATATTTAATGGTGAGAGGAAGTAAAAGGCCAGAGAGTCAATGGATGGTTCATCAGAACTGAGATTGAAGTCTCCAAAGTGCAGTGGCAATGCCCCAGGACGACTCCATATGCAGTGCACCGAATGGAAACTGTATCTTTTCATAAAGCTACTTTAGTTCTGTATATTGACGTTCCATATGTTGGGCTTGTTTATATCCAACAAACAGTTACTCCAGTGATTTATAGGAGGGAGAGACCTCTTTTATTTGCAACTCTCGACTGCAATTCCATTTTAACATAGTTTTGTTTGAGAATAGTAATATGGGTTGGCCTTTACCTTTCTTCTTTCCGAGTGGTTCATTATAGAACTTCCTGTTCTTCCTGTTCCTTCTACTTGGAGGAACTTTCCTCTCTCTTCTGCCGCGGGTGCGGCGCTGTCTTCTGTATCTTGCCATCCTCCAGTGAATTTAGTTGTTTAAAGATTATTTAAAGAAGAAGAGAGAGAGCATTTCTTGGCTGAGCCAAGCCAACCTGCCTGCTCTGATGGTACTTTTGAGCTTGTGAAGTGAAGTGAAGCCAGTATGTAAATTTAAAGGGTCTGGTACTATGAACACACAAGAGGTCCCTTTTGTTGCTGAAAAATGACCATATATGGTAATGAAACTGACATTTTATTAGTATTCCCTAATAACCCTAATTTACTGAATAGTAGGCAAACCCAGATTGGATGTGATCAGCGTTGCTTTCACCCTTATGCCCTTGTTTCTCTAAACTCCTTTTCTTCTGTAGTTCTGCCTTCTCCTCCTTATCCTCTTGCAGAACCATAATAATAAAAGGAACAACCTTCACTAGAAAGCTTTTAAACTGAAGATCCCAGACTGCTGTCACTTCACAACCAATGTGGTGTAGCAACGTTTTACAATAGTTGAGGACATGATATGTGAAATCCCCCATTTGTTCCAGAAAATAATCTAAAATTACGGACAGATGGCAAACCTACAGCTGAAATGACAGAAGAGTCTTTATTATCCAAAATAGACATCTAAGGAATTGCACAGTATGAAAACCTTAACATGTTGTGTCTTTCTCAAGTGCTCACATATATAATGGATGAATGTGCTAAGCATTTCACAACGTCAGCCTTATCACAACACTTGCAGAATTAAGAGATATCCTGTCCCTGATCCAATTATTCCATCAATGTAATCCAAAATACTTAGATAAGTGCTAAATAAATAAACAATCAAATATGAAAAATGAAACATCTTAAAAATGTAATGAATCATAGACTTATCTGAGTGGACTTTACACCTGATTGAGCTGAGGAGAGCAGAAGGAAAGGCTAAGCTACTTTTTCACTTTTCTCCTGATCCTGGGCCAATCAGGAGCTGTTATGGCCCCTGGCAAAATCGGTATCCCAGGGAACGCTGCAACATCCAAGTATCAGTACTTTGCCTCATCTCTGCCTCTCACCCCCTCCCTTCACCTGCCCTTCGGACACAGAGCCAGGGGCATGTGACATAAAGCTAGTTATGCCAGCTCGACACCATCTGAACACTCCTTTCTGCGAGAGAAAATCCTCGGCTGCCTACTCTGAGTCGTTGGAGCCAGGGCCAAGAATCTGGCCTGGCATGTATTTGTTTTGTTGTACACTGTCATCACTGATGTTTGGCTCCCTCTTGCCCTAGGTATCGAGTTCAAAATTCTTGCTGTAGCTTCTGCCCAACCTATATCTCTGACTTTGTCTCTCATCTCATTCCTACTGTGTGATCCATGCAGGGTGACCACCGAACATGTGCAGAACAAAATGCAGAAGTGAGGTCTAACAGTTTACCATGGGCCCCTTGGCCAAATTCTGTTACTGCTATTTTTCAAATTTAGTCACTGTTGTTGTTGTTCACTATAGAGCTTATGAGTTGAACCTTCTCTTGAATAAACTAAAGAAACGGAACCTGTTAAATCTCTCACTATAAGGCATGGTATTCTAACCCCAAATCATTCCTGTTGCTCTTTTGTGAACCCTTTCCAATGTGTGGACATCCATTTGGACATGTCATTAAATTGGATTTGGCTTTGCCTTTTTGCAACCGGATCATCTGGTAATAATGGGTGA
Organism: Trachemys scripta elegans; assembly: GCF_013100865.1. Taxonomy (NCBI): domain Eukaryota; kingdom Metazoa; phylum Chordata; order Testudines; family Emydidae; genus Trachemys; species Trachemys scripta. The sequence continues at coordinate 11,736,307 of NC_048302.1, forward strand.
TAGGATGCAAGCTTGGGATCAGAATATGTATTCGTGACATTGTGTTACTCACAGCACTTTGCTTTGCCACGTCAGGTAATAATTGAATTTCCAAATTAAAAATGTAAAATGTAGGAAGCACTTGAACTATATGTTTTTGAAAACCTGTGGTAAAGTTGAAGTCTTGATTCCTTGCCCCATCTTGAGATGCTTCTTAAAGTACGATCTAACCCTTAATCATGTATCTCATGACTGCCACCTAATAGATTGTCATTCTTATTGACTGTCTGATTAACTAAAATTGTCTTTCCTGTATGTGGTCACTTTAAAATGACATAGGATGATACAAGTGTAAGGGGGCCCCTTACTGAAACTTAGTGGGGGGCTTGGTTGGCCCTCTTCCAATACCAAAAGACAGGGGAAGAGCCGAAGACAAATCACAATCCTGAGACTGACAGTACGCAGGGCCAATGGGGAGAGGACAATGCTCTAGGTCAGGCTGATTGACAGGGCAGGTAGGTCACTGAGGGAGTCAGGAACCCAGGGCTTAGCTACAGTAGGGAGCTGCGGGGTCAGAGCCAGGATAGCAGACACCGGCTGTGCCACAAGTAACACTACAGCCGGGCGCAGTGAATGGTTGGGGAGAATGAGGTGAGGACCCTGGGCAGAGAGGACTCAGTGCAGGGAGACATCGCAAGACAAGAGGGCCTGGGAAACTTTTTTAAAGTCACAGAGACTGCTGTTTGTGGTCTTCCCCGTGCCCAGGGTGGGAGTCCTTGTTTCCTTCAATCTTTTCCATTTTTTCCTTTATTTTTCTTACAGTCTCTGTTTAATCAATTGTATTTGGTTCGAACTTAACGTAGTGATCAGGGGGTCAGGGAAGTGGCCGGTGTGCAGAGAGCACCCCGGGGTGGGGACGCCCTAGTCCCTGTCCTAATTGACCACAACGAGACTGGGGGTGAAGTCTCCCAGGAATCCTGGGCCCAGCCTAGTCAGAGTTACAAGGACTCTGCCACACAGGAGCGTGGAAGGGGAGTCCTTAAGGTGAGGCAGGCATCCAGCTAATGGGAGATGGAGTGAGTCCGCTCTTTCGCTATCCAATTCCACCGGGGTAGTGCAGAAGCCAGGAAACTTCCCCACAACAGTGGAATCATTCCCCTGCTTACACAAGCACTGTATGTATTCATAGGTGCCAGTCCCTTGAAATGAGAGCCAGCTGAAATTCACCTCAGAGACTCAGAAATTGCATCAGGAAAGGCAGGTTCGGTCTGGCTGAACCTAAAATGCATTCTCCTTTGTCTGGAATTTTACCACAACAATTGCCTTGAAATGGTAGGATGCCCCTGTAGGGCTCCTCTTGCCAGTAGGAGGAAGAGGAGGAGATGGCGGCAGTGTGGGAGAAGAAGGAAGAGACCTTGGTTAGCAAGGAAGAAAAAGAAGTAAAGAGAATCTGACTGAATGTATTTAATTTGTTTAATCTAGCTATGGATGTTGGGGGAGAGATGTATTGGATAATTTTGCAGTAAGATCTCACTAAACCCAGCAAATTAGCTTGGCAATTTCTTGGCTAATAAAATAGCTTCTATCTAATTTGTTTAATTTCCCACGTGCTCTACTGATTTTAATTAGAATTTTAAACTTTTGAATTGTAAGCAGGTGAACTTCCAAAACACTTTTTTACTTATTCATTCTTTCTTCCCTCTGCCTAGCAACCATTGCTCACAGTTGCTCCAGCAAAAACAGATAACCTCCCGTTCTCATGCCTAGGGACTTCTGAAAAGTCACTGAATTAACACCATCGAGGCAATGGAATATCTTTTCAAGATTCGGGAACCCTTCTACCAAAGGAGCAATGGTCAAACCCGTCATTAAACCTGAAACTGCATTGCTTTTTTTTGACTGGCCTAGTTATTTTCAGCACATTCAGAACCTATTGTTTTAAAAAAGAAGACCAGAATAAATAGGAAAGCTTAGGATAAGTTTGGGCTAAGGGCAGGTAGCAGCGAGATGAATCACCCGTCCGGCTACCCCGGGAAGCATCACAGTGGACTTGTAGAATCCCATTGTTGTTTATTGATGGTTTTCCAGCACATTCAGTAGTATCTATTTATTCTCAAGCCAAGTTTTACTAACAATTTTGTAGCTGCACCAATTACGACAAATGCATAATCGTATTGTCCTTAGACTAATCTTAACCCTGGAAAACTAGATCATCTTAATAAGGAAACTCAGAGAGAAAGTTTGCAGACAAAAGCAAAAGTCACAGCAAGAATTGCAGTGAATTGATTTATTGGTCATCAGCTTCTATTGAAGAGAAAGGGCGGTTTCTCTTGAATTTTGACAAGTTGTCCAGGTTTTACATCTGTTTTGTTCTGTGATGGGGTGGCAACTCATTCATACACTGGAAGAGCGGATGTTACTGACCACGTCAGATCACACTAGTGTAACGGTAATGGGGTCTGCCTGGGAAGAAAAGTGAGAAAGGGACAAATACAGTCCAACCAAAAGAAACTTGGGCAGAATCCCTGCTCAGGTTCGTTGGGACAAATTGCTCTTGTTCATCACATGAAACACACACACCTTTCTCTTCACCCTTCCCCCCCGCTAATTTTAAATAACTTCAGACAATAACGTGAAATACCAAAGTAATGAGTATTTACCTTTCTCCTGAGTCTCCTTCTCATGGGTCTCGTCCTGCAAGGCCTTGCTCTCCTTCCAGACCTCCTTCACCTGCGTGTGCTGAGATAGCATATATATATGAGATAGCTTGTTACAGTGGTGATGTTTTACTGCCTGAGCTAGTGAAAATAAGCACAACTGGTCTTTAAATGAAGAGATGGACAGGACATACTCCCGAGGATTATCCTCTCTGCTTTGCATCATAATTATGTATTCGAATTAGCTTCTTCCATATATGGAAAGACCATAGCTCGAAATTAACCTTAACAATGACCTGAATGAATTAACCTATCCCAGTGTCCTTCCTTTTTAAAAGTGGCCTCTAAAGATGAGCATCTCAAGGGCACTGATTTTAATTGGAAATGGAAGTGCTCTGCAAATCAGGCCGTAAGAATCTCGAGTTGGACACGTCAAAATTGAGGCACCCAAAATTAGCGGCCACTTCTGAACCTTCACCTTTGACCATTTTAATTACACAGTAGATCTATAATATGGAACAAGCCCCTCCAATAGCAGAGGCTAAATTGTGGATCCAGCTTTGGGTATGGGTACCTGAGAAATGGGATATGGACTTATGACCTGAAACCCAGAGGTAATTATTTGTATAATGGTTAGTAAAGATTTGTATCATCACATGAAGTACAATTACTGTGTTTATTACTAATGTATTACTAGAAGTCACTCTGCACTCAACAATTTCAAAAAATATGGGAAGATGTGGACCCTCGTCCCAAGAACTTACAATTAATGAAATCCAAGTTAGCTGCAGTTGGAACAGTATTTAAATTAGCTTTCAACATGCAATGTCTCTTTCTGGAAACTTGAATTTGGGGTTTTCAGAGGCTCTTTTACACTGCCTGGCTTTCAGACCAGCCCAGGATCATAAAGCTGTAGGAACAGCCCAGTATATTAGTCAGCTCCTAGCCCTGTAATTCTTCTTCCTTTTTGCGCCACTGGCAGCCTTGATCTTAAGCATATAATCACCAAGTCAGGGAAACCCTGCCCTGAGTGTGATCAACTTACTTAGGTGCCGGAGATGTTGCAGGGCTTAATTATTCCTATGCATTTTTCTGTATGGCTATAAAGCCAGAAAGGAAATAACTGTAAAGTAGATGAAGGTGGCAAGTAGCCGAGAAACTTCTGGGAAAACAGATAGCTGGGGAAGTGAGGAGATGTGTAAGGCCAGGTGATGCGTAGCTGACTTCATTCTGATGTCACAATCCTATTGTATTAATCTGTCTCCTTTGGCTTCCCATGCCAATTATTAACTGGAAATTCCTTGCCTTTAAAACAGTTTGCATTTATTAAATTTGTGCCTTCTTCAGGAAGCATCCAGCTGTGAAACAATGAAGACTTCATTCTGTACATTACTCTTGGGTAGAAGGCTTAATTTTGAAAATGCTTAGATGATTTTATTTAAATCATGGGTCTATTCTGTATATGCAACTTTAACAGAACTTATTCAGTGCCTGTAAGTTTTTGCATATAGAAAGTGACCAAGTGATTCATCATAGTTTGTAAGGATCTGATTTTTTTTTTAGCTTTTGAAACTTTATTTTGGAAATTCAAAACCGCCTGGGTGTGGGCCAAAAAAATAAGGAAGAGCATCTTCTTTAGTCTATGCTGTCATCTTCTCCCTCCTTTCTACCTTCCTGCAGTACTTATCTCCTGCACTGCTTCCTGCTCCAGCTGCATCTCCAGCTTGGCTTCCAAGTTCTCACCAGTTGGAGCACTGCCACCATTCATCTCTGGGTAGAGATAGGAAACCTGTCTTTGGTGGGATTTCCTGGGCTTGTGAGATGAAGTAGCAGCTCTGGCATTTATCTAAAAAGACTGATAAGTGTGGCAGGCAATGCAATGTCACACACTAGTGATGAGCAGTAATGGGTTTTTAGTTCTGTCCATATGGGATCAAAATCTCTGTCCATATGCCCATCAAATACCACTTTTAATAGACGTGTACATTGGTTTATTAAGTTTGTGAAGTGCTTTTGGACATAGAGGTCTAAATGGTGCCATAAAATAGCATTGAAATTATTAATGGAACTTGAAACAATATGATGTAATTGTAAGGCCTCTTTGGGGGATTGCAGAGAAAAGAGAATTACCCCACCTTGTAGTTCTCTAAGACTAAATGATCATGCTCCGAGCTTCTTTCATGTAGTGGAGTCACTTGCATTCCCTCTCTACTTTGGTATCAACCCTGTGTTACCTTTTCCCCTGTGCTCCTATTAATCTTGGGAATGCACTTTTCTATAGTGGTGCCATGAAGTGGTCCAGCAGAGGGATGAGTGCTATCCACAGAATGTCCAGTGTCACTCTCGTATCATCTAAATGATACCATATGTCACCCCTCACTGTAGTATGTGAGCATCTGAACTTTCTGAACATGGTCCATGGACAACACCAATTGTCATCTTAAGAAAACAATCTGATTCCAGGCAGAGTCAAAGATTAAATTTATTCATTGCATCACAATGCGTTGATTTCCTGTGACATCATATAATGAATGTTCCATGGATTCTCACAGGAATGGTTTGGGTTGTCCACTTCAACGTTTGCTATTGGTAAGTCTCAGAAGGCTGATTTCCCTTCATAGAACTAGCCTCAAAGAAGAGCCCCTTTCATTTTCAGCCCATCCTGAGAACTGAACCGGAAATTTAGGCTCAAAATGCCAAATCCAATGAAACCACAGGGGGATTTTATGGCAGAACATATTAGAACAGCAGGAGTAATATTTCTAACTCTTCTGAAGTGCCCTAGGATTCTTGATGATCAGAAGTGTTCAGGATCTCTGTTCATGTACTACATCACTTGTATAAAAGCACTTTGAATATTGCACATTTTCCCCAAATGCCATATAGGGATAATCGTATGAGCCTTTACTCTGTGTCACCAACACATTTCCTACAGCATATTGTTATTTATTGCTGGTAAACAGTCTTCTGCAATAGGAACATAAGTATTGTCATGCCTGATAAGTCGAGTATCCTGTCTTTGGCAGTGGCCATTATCAGATGCTTTAGAGGAAGAGGCAAGAAATGCTCTAAAATAGGCATTTGATACTTGAAATCAATGGGAGCTTTCCTGTTTTCAGTGGAAGCAGGACCAGGACCTTGTCGTGTGACCTGCCCAATGTTAAACTTTTTTCCTAGCCTTCCCAGTCACAGGTTAGCTTTTGTCTTGAAGCATGAAGGCTTATATCCTTTCTAATTGTGACAATGTTGGAAATCCTCTTCATTAACTTCTGAATTCCAGTTTGATTTTATGAACTCTATGGGTGTTTTATGACCATGTGGTTGTCTTGTACTGCAATATTGCATCCTACCTCTTGTATGAAGGAGAAGGGGAACGTCATCTGGATGTCTGTCCTGAATGAGTCTGTTTGTTAAGGATCATCAACAATGGAATAGCCTGCCCTAGCAGAACAATGGGGTAACTGTAACCTAGGCAACCAGTAACCAGTTTTCTCCAGCTTGTTTGCAAGGAGTGGGAGTTGGAGCAGTGGAATTTCCCCAGCCGGACAAGAGAACATACAGAGGTGTTAGAACTGGGCTTTAAAAACTGAGAGGTTCAGGGGACAACAAAATAGGAGCTTTTGGCAGGAGTGAGAGGAAACTCCATGGTCTGGAAAAGAAACCTGAGAGGAAGAAGGGTGGTCCAGAAGAGGGGACCTTGGGCGCTGGAACAGGGCTGGCTCCAGGGTTTTGGCCACCCCAAGCAGCCAAAACAAAACAAAAGAAAACAAAAAACCCGCGATCGCGATCTAAAAGAAGCCGCGATCACGATCTACGGCGGCAATTCGGCGGGAGGTCCTTCACTCCCAGGCAGAGTGAGGGACCGTCAGCCGAATTGCCGCCGAATACCTGGACCTGCCGCCCCTCTCCGGAGCGGCCGCCCCAAGCACCTGCTTGAGAAGCTGGTACCTGCAGCCGCCCTGCGCTGGAAGTATACTGACCAAACCCCAAGAAATGTTCAAGCCTCGTGAGGAAACTTAGCCTTTGTCTACACTTAAAAGTTAGGTCAACATAGCAATGCCAATCAGGGGTGTGAAAAAACCCACACCTATGCTGACCTAATTCCCAGTGTAGAGGCAGCTATGTTGGCAGAAGAATGCTTCCATTGATGTAGCTAACTTTGTTCTAGGTGGTGGTGTTCCTACACCAATGGAAAAACCCCTTTTGTTGGTGTAAGTGGCCTCTACACTGCAGCATTATGCTGGCATAGCTGCACCAACATAGCTATGCTGGTCCGGTCTCCGTAGCATAGAAACGGCCTATGGCAGGTCTGAGAGGAAACTCCATGGCCTGGGAAAGTAACCTGAGAGGGAGAAGGGCGGCCCAGAAGAGGGGACCTTGGGCGCATACATCTGTTTTATTTTCCATGGATCTGTATATCTCTTGCACTGTCTAAAAGTAAAGAGTGACCGGTTTAGAGCACCTTTTGCAAAGTCTGTGTGTTCTTCTTTCAACTATCATGTGTCTCTAGAGCGTTAAACTATAATCCAGAGTACCCATAAGACTGAAGCTCAGGAAGCGTGCACTTAAACTACTGGGGAATCTTGGGGGGCTCAGCACTGCTCTTGGGGGGGCTAGCGCAGCTGGACTGCAGGGCCCCACCTCCAAAGAGGGGTGCCAATCTGAGAGTATATGTTCAGGCACTGAGCTTAGAGGCCAAAGAAAGACAGTGCCTGGAAACTACCCAGACCAAGAAGAGCTTAGAAATGCATGAATCTAGTGCTTGGATCTACCCGCCTGGTGAATGTCTGACAAGGGGAGTTTGACCAGGTCTGTGACATCAATCTTTTAGTACAAATGACCAATCCTTTTCTGAATCTTGGTAAGCTCTTGATGTCAATGATATCTCAGGGCAGAGAGTGCCACAAGCTTATTGTAGGGAGGGAAATTCATATGATAGTTTTAAATTTGCTCCCTTTCACTCTTATTGAATATCCTTTTGCTCTTGTGTTATAAGCAGGTAAATGGAAAACCTGATATATTTTCTCAATTCAACCTATTTTTGTATATATTTTATCATATTCCCTTCTTGTCATTTGATAGCTGCAGACAGTCCCAAATGTTCAGTCTTTCAGAAGTCTCTCCACACACCTATAGTCATTTTCTTCCTGTCTCTGAACGCCTTCTATTTCTGATCAATCTTTTCTGAGGCAGGGTAGGTGACCAGAACTAAACACAGTATTCCAGGTGAGCGAATGCCTTTTACTTAAATAATGACTTTATATGTCCAGCATTTTTTGTCTTTCCCTAGGAAGCCTAACATTTTGTTTACTTTTTTGACTGCAGCTGCATGTTGAGCAGAATTTTTCATTGAACTCATCAAATGACACAAAGGTCTTTTTCATGAATTATTGTAGGTCAACCACTTTTCCAGATCATTAATACATATTAAAGAACACCAGCCAAGACACAGAACCTGGTAGCGGCCCACTGTAAACCTTTCCCCATGACAAAAATTGATGACTTATCCCTAAATTATATTCTGTCTCTTAGCCAGTTTCTGATTCATTGAACCATGTATAACATGATGAATCACAGAGAAGGCTGAAGTTTTTAATGCCTTTTTTTAACTTTAGTCTTCACTAAAAAAGTTAATTGTGACCAGATGCTTAACACAATATTCACAGCAAGGGAGAGGGCTCTTGGGCCTGAAGATGGACAGAACAGATTAAAGACTACTTTGGCCATGTCTACATGTACAGCACTGCAGTGGCACGGCTTTACCAATACAGCTGCACAGCTACAGCATGTCTGGTGAAGACGCTCTGCGCTGATGGGCGAGAGCTCTCCTGTGGGCATAAAAAAAAAAAGCCTCCTCAAGGGGCAGAAGCTATGTTGGGGGAGAAGTTCTCCTGCTGACCTAGCACTGTGCACACCAGCACTTTTGTTGATGTTAACTTATGTTGCTTAGGGGGATGGAATATTCACACCGCCGAGTGACATAAGTTTTGCCAACATAGGCTGTAGTGTAGACATAGCCGTAGATAAGTTAGATGTATTCAAGTCAGCATGGCCTGATGAAATTCACTCTAAAGTACTTAAGGACCTAGTTGAAGCAATCTCTGGATAATTAGCAATTCTCTTCGAGAACTCCTGTGGGATGGGTGAGATCCCAGAGGCCTGGAGGTATTACGTTTGCCCATCTTCAAAAAAGGGAGGGGGAGAGGCTAACTGGTCTGTAATTCCCTGGATCTTCACACTTTGATCCCAGAAAGATACTTAAGCAAATTATTTAACAATTAATTTGTTCAAACCTGGAGGTTAATACTAATGTAAGTAAAAAACAACCAACAGATGGGTTTGGCATGATTTAATTTCCTTCCTTTGGCCCAGTTGATGGGAGAGCAATAGATATGATATCTCTACTTTAGTAAGGCTTTTTTTGATGCGGTCCAACATGGCATTCTGATAAGCAAACTTGGGAAATATGGCTCTAAATGAAATTACTGTAAGGTGGGTACACAACTGGTTGAAAGACCAGCCGAAAGAAGAGAAGGCTGAATGTGTGTGGGGGTCATAACAGTCATTAAATATGTGAAGGGCTGTTATAAAGAGGGGGGTGATTAATTGTTCATTGTGTCCACTGAAGGTAAGACAAGAAGCAATCAGCTTATCTTGCAGCAAGGGAGATTTGGGTTAGAATATTAGGAAAAACTTTTTCATTATAAGTATAGTTAAACTACTGGAACAAGTTACCTAAGGAGGTTATGGGAAAGGTTTTAAAGAACAGGTTAGACAAACACCCTCAGGGATGGTGTAGGTTTACTTGGTCCTGCTTCCATGGTGGTGAAATCCCTTCCAGCCCTGTATGGGTACATCTACACTACAGGGGGGAGTCGATTTAAGATACGCAAATTCAGCTACGTGAATAGCGTAGCTGAATTCGACGTATCGCAGCCGACTTACCCCGCTGTGAGGACGGCGGCAAAATCGACTTCTGCGGCTTTCTGTCGACGGCGCTTACTCCCACCTCCGCTGGTGGAGTAAGAGCATCGATTCGGGGATCGATTGTCGCGTCCCGTTGGGACGCGATAAATCGATCCCCGAGAGGTCGATTTCTACCCGCCGATTCAGGCAGGTAGTGTAGACCTAGCCTATGTCTATGATTCTATAATGGTATTTTGCCTCTCACACCTCATGACCACACTTTTCAGTCTCTGTTCCAACACCAGCTTCATCATTCAGTGTTACAAGTTCAAAGCGTATTTCAAACTACACTATCCGATAAGTTTAATATTTACATGACACAATACAATAGATAGTTACAGAGATGATATTTCAAAGTTTATTGACAGGTGCAATTGTTGCAAGCTCTGGGAAACTTGGAAAAGCCATTAGGTTGTGTTTTGTTGGGGGTGGCGGCTGTTTGGTTTCTCACTGGCTGTTCAGTCTTCATGGAGCAGAAATCGTAGGTTTGAATGCTGACTACAAATTTAAGACCATATGAGAACAGGAAGATATCTGAATTTTAAACTCTTCTCCTCTGAGATCAACCTTTATTATTTATAGATAAAAGAAAAGCATAACCCTCTATGAATTTGTGTTATGGAACTGCAGACTCATCTATTTTGTCCAATTTGTGTTAGAAATAAAATAGATTAGCTAGAAGTCCTATGTGGTTCTATTTAAGCTCTTATCCCTTACCCATCGTGCCATCTAAGAACAAATAGAACGTCAAAGAGGGTAGTGACCTTGCAGATCAGTTCACAAAAGGTGTTCGCACTGGAAGGGTAGTGGGGAAGGAAAGGACAGAGATTGTTGTGGGAGAAGAGATGGTAGTTGAGGCTGGTATCACTGGCCGATCGGAGGGCTTTGGGACTGTGGTACTATAAGACAGCCAAGAATAGATAATTAGGGAGGAAGAACAGAGCTGTGAATGGCCTTGAAGGTAGGGACAAGACGCTTAATTTTTTAGTAGAAAAAAAACAGGAGCCAAAAGGAGAGTGTTCTCTATATTTGTCTCTCCATGAGTAAGTAGCGTTAATGGGCTTATTCTGAGCAATTACATTCGTTCCCATTTTAGTTAAGAAAGGAACTTCCTGTACATAGTTAGCCTGTCCTCTCTGTGTGCTGCGATTCTTTCCTGCAATAAACCTGTCATAGTTTCAACTGATAAAGTATCGTTTGATTCCTGTCCTAAACTGTTCAGTGGTGTTGCTGTACAGTTATATACTTCACCCTGCAGTGCGAATGCTCCTTATTGATCGTTATTTGATAAGCTGGCTGCAACAGAAGAACAAAGCATGGGCAACTGAGAGAAGAAAGCAGCATAGAAGAAGGGGAGCAGAAAGGAATGAGAAGCTAAGAGTGAGAGAGGCTCGATTAGGCCCATCCTAGGTGTGGCTGCTACCTAGTCAGTTAGTATACAAAAAAATGTGGGTTATTAGGGATCCCTAATAAAATTTCAGTTTCATAACCACCTACAGTCATTTTTCAGCAACAAAAGGGACCCTTGTAACAGCCATTAGGTGTGTACCCTGTATTATATTCCTAGTGCCAGACCCTTTAAATCAAGAGACCATCTGCAGCACATTTCACAAGTGAAGCAGTACCATCAGAGTAGAAAAGTTGGCTTTAGTTCAGCCACGAGATCATGTCTCCTGTGGATTTTTGAAACAACTGAAACTCACGGGAACATGACCAGAGGCACAAGCTGCCACGGCTGTGGAGGCAGACAGAGAACTCATCTTTGTAGATGGAATAGGAGGAGGCACAACGGGGTGATTTTGACTGTCTCGTGGTCAACTTTGCATTACACAGTTGGTGGATTCTAGATGTAAAGGGGCCAGACAGGTTTATTCACAGCAGCACTAACACTTATATAAGCACTCCCTTATATAAGGGCTAAGTATTACTACCGCCATTGCTATTTGCATAGGCTTGCATAGGCTATAGAGGCCTTAGCAATCACTAGAGCTAGGCAAATCATTTCTGGTGATTAACTGCTGATATTTTGACAGACAGGAGTCTATATTATACACCAAAAGAATTAATATTTAATGGGTAAAAAAATACACATGGCTTGATTTTTACCTTGCTTCATTTTCAGTGCTTTCATTGCAGCACTTGCTGTTTCTCCTATTACTTCTGGTAGGAGGAATGCCCTGCCTGTCCCTCCACAACAGCATCTGAATCTTGTGGGATTCGTTGTTTCAAGATCCCAGAAGAAGAGAACATTACCTCGTGGCTGATGTATTTTTATCGGGTTCATCCTGATTTGTCTTCTCTGTAAATTAAACCGCCCCAAACTTTTCTGAATGAAGAGAGATAAGATTGGGATGAGGCTGTTTAATTAAAGAAAAGACAAATAAGTGAGAGAAAATTATGAATTAGAAGACAGACTGAGAACTTCTATCTAGTTTTTTATCCTAACACAAAGCGAAAGTGACATTCAATGAATTTAAAAGGCAATGTACTTAAAATTCTAAAAAGCAAATGCTTTACACATACAAGAACATTGGTAAAATTTTCCAAAGCACCCAAATGACTTAGGATCCTACATCCCATTTTCAAATGTGACTTAGGTATTTGGGAACCTAAGTTTCACTGAAAGAAATGGGATGAAGGAGCCAAAGGATCAGATTTTTAGAGGGATTTAGGTGCCTAAAGGTATGCTAAAGTCAAGTCACTTTTAAAATGGGAACTTCCTAACACTTAGGTGCACTTGAAAATTTTACCCCCCATCTTTTCCAACCCTCCCCCCACCCAATTTTGTTTCTAGTCATTATTCACACAGGTCTCTGTACCTGCCTTCTGTTCCTAGTTCATAATTGTTGAGATAGGTTGACTATAGCTGAACACAGTATTTCAGGAGAGGGCATTTCATTGATTTACAAAGGCATTATGTTTTCCAGCTCATCCGTTAGCCTCCTTAAACATTTTTGCTACTTGTGAACACTGCAGCACCTGCCACTGGAGCTCTTCAGTCTCCTCCATTCTTGACTAACCCCAAAAAGTGTTATCTGCAAATTTTCCCACTCTTCTCTCATCTTTTCCAGATCAACATATTAAACACTATTCCTGCCATGATGAAAATTAGCCATTAATTCCTAGTCTGAGTTTTTCGTCTCTTAGCCCATGTCTTCATCAATGAAAGTAGGCCTTTTCCCCCATGACTATTCCCTTTGACCCCTGTATTTCAAAACCTATGATCCAATAACTGGATAACACAGAAATTAAGTTTCACAAGTTTATTGAGAGGTGGCAGGCTGTAGCAGGCTGCTTGCATCTTGGGAGGTCATTGCTAGGGTTTTGATGGAAGGATTTTTTTTATTTTTTTATGCCATTTTGATGAGCAGAAGTTGAAGACAATGGTTGATGACTTTCAAATTTATGAGTACAGGAGAACAGGCAGTCATCTGGAGTTTAATAGCTCATACTCCTTCTCCTTCTCCTCCTCCCTCTCCTGCTGCTCCTCCTACTGCTTCTCCTCCTCGATCGAGCTCTGCGACCTAGAGATAAGTATAACTGGCTGTTACTTCCTGTGTCCAGTTCTTGTTAAAGAGATGCAATATCATTTTTTTTTCTGATTTGTCTTAGACATAAATGATATATTACAATAATGTCGTGAATTTATGAATATATAAATGAAATATATTTATACGGGAGACATTTTTATTATTAAAGCCTTTACCTCTCCTCCTTCTACCATATCTCTTCCTTCTACTCCTTCTATATCCCCCTCCACGACCTCCCCTGGGTCGTCTCCAACGACAATTCCTGCTTTTGCTCCTGCTGCGTTTGTATCTTGCCATTGCTTGTTACGGTTTTGGCTTGCAAGCTCTTGGCGGCTGGAGCAGCACCTCTGATTTGAGGCAACCAACCTGTCTTTGTTGGTATGTTTCTGAGCTTGTGAGCTGAACTGACAGCTCTGGCTGCAAATAAAAAGGATGCTATGTGTGACATAGGATAGCATCATGTGTTCACCTGTGATGAGGTACAGTGGGGTTTGCCTTATATGGCTATTCATTTTACTGTATGTCACAATGTCTATAAAAGGTAAAAACTAAAGGCTTTGATAACTATGCCAAGTGAAATGATGACAGGATGTTAGCACAGAAGTTTTATAGTTTTGAACCAGGGTGTTAAGTTTCTAAATGTGTATGTAATAAGTATATGTTTTGTACAGCACAATGGGGCCCTCCCATTTGGTTGGGGTTTCTGGGTGCTGCTGAAATATGCATAAAAATAGATCAGTGTGGGATTCAGGTTGAATAAACTATATTGGGGATTTGCTTATCTTCTAAAAATGTGTGGAGGGAATAGAAGATGATATGCAAGAATGCCTTCCTTTTTCTTTTTTTTTACCTTATACACAGGCTGTTTTGAGTTTCACAACATACTCCAAGATCAAATAAATTGTTACAAACTATGCTGAATATTTTGTTCATTTTTATATAGTCATCTTCTGTGTACCACAGCTGACAGTAAGCATTTCTTTGAGATCTAATCTTATATGGTATATTTAGATAAATAAAATAAGATTATCTGCAATAGTGACTACCAAAAATGTGACCTTGCCGGTGCTGACTGAACCAAAGGACTGAGAGCAGAGACTAGTCTTGGCCAGTTATAATGGACAGACAGAGACTTAGATTCCCCTTTGAATTTGACCATAAGGGAATATAAGCTGCTGTAACTTACAACTTCTTCCATCCCTCTCTATATGCAACTGTATCAATTTAGATTTATACTCCTGTAATGACATGTAAACAGAAGACACCTAAACAAAACCAAGGAGAACATTGGCTCTCTTTCATGATGGTATCCGGAATGCTGCTGATAGAAGTAACCCCCATCCACTCAGAATTTACAATTAAAGTCACCGGGAGCAGCAAACATTGGCTGTGATGAGCAGATCCACCTCAAGGAACTGTTTTGAGAACAAGAAGTGGATGTGTGATCAGGAAGTTGTGAAGTTAGTAGATAGTGGTGATTAAGAGACAAAATAATCCTCTCTTCTGTCATGGGATCAGGCATCTTCTCCATCTTAGACATCTCTGTCGTGTGCTTCATTAAGTGGCTATATTTGTGTGTAGTGGTGATGTTTTATTTATTATCATTCCTCCTTCAGTCTGCCTTCCGCTTTCCACAATCTCCTGTGCCCCCATAGCTTCATGGCCAGTTTCCAGCCTACTAATGCAGAGTAGTCATCTTCTCTGAGGGCTGGGTTCACTCTGTTCAGGAAAAATAGGAATCAGCATCTTTTGGGGATGGCAGAGGAAAGGTAGCTAAGCCACCTTGTAGTTTACTGAACTAGTTAGACTTAGGTCTTGATGATGATCTGAGTTCAATAACTATCCCTGGCAGCCTCCTAAACTAGTTGGCTGATTACAAGTGGGCAACTCGGCAATAATGGCCAGAAACGAGGGGAGTGGCCTTGTGGCTCAGTCCAGGAAGGGCATCCCATGTAGGCCATGTAGGAGAAAGCATGACGATGGTTGTGGGAGAAGTGCACAAGTGGGCTGCTGAGGGAGCAATGTGATATGAGACTAGCACTGGCATAAAGAAGGGGAGGTAGCAGATGGGGAAGGCGTCAGAGCTGGCTGCACCAGTGACTCTCTGACAAGTGCATGAGGAACAGAATGGAGACAGGTGCATGCTGGGGCAAGGATTTTAGCAGATTTGGGGAGGAGCAAGAGAAAGACGAGAAGAGGGGACATGTCAGGCTGGGGAACGGGTCAGAAGGTGCAGAGAGGGAAGTCACGGCAGGATGTGGGGCGTCTCCCACCACCTCAGAAAATCTCCAAAAGCTCCTAGGTCTTTCGCACCCAACAACTACACATGCTGCCAACCTTTCACTCCTGTCTGAACAAGCCCCCACATGCTCCCTCTCTTCCCCTGCAGGCCAACTATTAACAGGAAATTGCTTGCCTTTAAAAGATATTTCCTTTAATAAATGTGTGCCTTCTTGAGGAAGCATCCAGCTGTGAAACAATGGACATCTTATTCTGCACACCATCCCTGGACTGTTGGCTTAATTTTGAAAGTGTTTGGTTGATTATATGTACACCATGGGTCTATGCAGAATATGCAACTTTAACAGAGCTCATTCAATGCCTATTGGAAGGTCTCTCATGAAAAACTGACCTAGCAATATTCATGATAGTTTGTTACAATCTATTTATTTGACCTCTGAGGCCTGGTCCCCACTAAGCCCCCACTTCGGACTAAGGTACGCAAATTCAGCTACGTTAATAACGTAGCTGAATTCGAAGTACCTTAGTCCGAACTTACCGCGGGTCCAGACGCGGCAGGAAGGCTCCCCCATCGATGCCGCGTACTCCTCTCGGCGAGCTAGAGTACCGGCGTCGACGGCGAGCACTTCCGGAATCGATCCAGGATCGATTTATCGCGTCTTAACCAGACGTGATAAATCGATCCCAGAACATCGATTGCCTGCCGCCGGACCCTCCGGTAAGTGAAGACATACCCTGAGTATGTTGTGAAACTTCAAACAGTCCGTGTAGGGCAAAAAAAAACCCAGGAAGGCCATCATTTTTCCATGTTGTTTGCTTCTTCTTGGCTCCACCCACCCCTTCCACACATGGCGAATGCATCCAGTGCACTGTCTGCTGTTATTAAATATAACTTTAATAATATAACTTTGTGCAATTGCACCTGTCAGGTTTGTAACCCTAAATGAAGTAGAATGAATGGCTTGAAATAACGTCTCAGTGCTTTTCTCTACTCTCAATGGTTGCAGACTCAAAAAAGGAGGCCTTTGGATTTAAACTATCTTCCATCCTCCCCCCTCTGGAAAAAAAAACAGATTATCTTCACACCAAAATAAGACAATCGCATAAGTTTATAGCAAGCCTGTTTTGTAAAAGAGAACAAGAAACTGTCAGCCTATTAATGAGGTACAAGTAACTCACTAGCAGCAATATGAACATAAGAACATAACATAAGAATATAAAACTGGCCAGACTGGGTCAGACCAAAAGTACAGCTAGCCCAGTATCCTGTCTTCCGACAGTGGCCAGTGCCAGGTGCTTCAGAGGGAATGAACAGAACAGGTAATCATCAAGTGCAAAGGCACTGACTTTCTAATGTGTCAGAGGGTGCTCCCCTAGGCTCTGCCCCAGGCCCCTCCCCTGCCTCCACCACCTCCTCCCCCCCAGCAACTCCCACCCTTATCCCACCTCTTCTCGCCCCGTTCTGTCCCCTCCTCTTGCTCCTCTCCCTTCCCCCCAGTGTCTCCTGCATGCCGCAGAAAAATTGAGGCTAGGGACACCATCCCTAGCCATCCTGGCTAATAGCCATTGATGGACCTATCCTCCATGAACTTATCTAGATCTTTTTTGAACACTGTTATGGTCTTGGCCTTCACAACATCCTCTGGCAAGGAGTTCCACAGGTTGACTGTGTGCTGTGTGAAGAAATACTTCCTTTTGTTTCCTTTAAACCTGCTGCCTATTAATTTCATATGGTGACCCCTAGTTCCTGTGTTATGAGAAGGAGTAAATAACACTTCCTTATTTACTTTTTCCACACCAGTCATGATTTTACAGACCTCTATCATAACCCCCTTAGTTGTCTCTTTTCCAAGCTGAAAAGTCCCAGTCTTTTAAATCTTTCCTCATATGGAAGCTGTTCCATACTCTTAATCATTTTTGTTGCCCTTTTCTGAACCTTTTCCAACTCCAATATATCTTTTTTGAGATGGGGCGACCATATCTGCACTTAGTATTCAAGATGTGGGCATACCATGTATTTATATAGAGGCAATATGATATTCTCTGTCTTATTATCTATCCGTTTCTTTATGATTCCCAACATTTGTTTAGCTTTTTTGACTGCCGCTGCATATTGAGTGGATGTTTTCAGAGAACTATCCACAATGACTCCAATATCTCTTTCTGGAGTGGTAGCAGCTAATTTAGACCCCATCATTTTATATGTATAGTCGGGTTTATGTTTTCCAATATGAATATCAACACTGAATTTCATCTGCCATTTTGTTGCCCAGTCACACAGTTTTGTGAGATCGCTTTGTAACTCTTCACAGTCTGCTTTGGATTTAACTATCCTGAGTAGTTTTGTATCATCTGCAAATTTTGCCACCTCACTGTTTACCCCTTTTTCCAGATCATTTATGAATATGTTGAATAGTACTGGTCCCAGTACAGATTCCTGGGGAATATCACTATTTACCTCTCTCCATTCTGAAAACTGACCATTTATTCCTACCCTTTGTTTCCTATCTTCTAACCAGTTACTGATCCACAGTGTAGCTCACAGTGCAGTGGCTATGTATTCCCTCTAACTGCTCTTGGTTTCATTTCTCTAGCAAGCTGATCTCTCTCTGCAAAACCAAGCCAAAGAAAACACATATCAGATTTCTATTCCCACTCACTAGATGTAGGCTACTAAACACATTTAACCTGGTGAAGGGGGTGAGGAATAATCATTCTGTGATAAACAATTTAAGTCATAGGGGGAAATGTCTACTTGGACTATGTATCCTCAAAAGGGAGTAAGCAATAGAAAGCCTCATGCAGTCCCTGAACAGGCTATGCAGGAATACTGCATCCCCCCTTGCTTAGCCCCAGAACATACTCAAGAGGTTTAACTAATTCAGATACTCATTCAAACTGATTGTCTCCAACCCTTCTCTTCAGCCCCTGCACTCTCTTCCCTTCCCTCATCCCTGCTACCAGAGAGGATCTCCCCTTTGACTTCTCACTATCATTGAGCTGAGGAGGATCCAGGGGATCCCCAAACATCCAGGTTGGAGGCACGTGGTGTGGTGGTGCACTACAGTCATTTAATGACTCTTAACCCCCTCCACTCTGATCATTTAGCAGGACCTTCCTGTTAGCGGCCAGACAGGAGCGGGTGATGTGCTGTGCTGTGCATTCAACGTATTGGGAGTTTGCTGCGTACTGACGAGAATGGTTGGGGCTAAACTGAGGGGGAAGGAAATGCTGGCTGAGCCCAGATGTGTTCTGCCTTACCAGAGAACCTGCCCAGATTGGGGGCAGACAGATTCGGAGGCATTTAACATTCTAAGCAGTGCTCTTCTGTTCTTCTGCTTGTTTGTTCCTTTGGCAAAAATTCTAACATTCATGCATGAGTTTGGAAAGCACTTTGTGCTGTGTACATTAAGAGCAAAGTATTAGATGATTGTAATTTATTTGTCAGGCTGTGATGGGGTGTCTACCCCACACAGGACAGGAAGGGGTTAAGGTGGCCAGGTAGGCCTATTAACTCCACAGCCTGCACCTGGAGGAAGCAGGGCTTAAGTGCAAGCAGGCTCAGCTGGGAATGAAGAGGCAGGGCCTATAAAGCCAGACAGCTGGCAACCACCCTGAAGTAGCAGTCACTCCCTGAGAAGGGGTGTGGGTTTGGAGCTGGTACTCTGGGGGCAGAAGAGTAGGGAGTAGTGAGGGCTGGGAGAGTAAAGCCCAGAACTGCTGGTTTGAGGGTCTGTGGACTGGAACCTGGAGTAGAGGGCAGGCCTGGGTTCCCCTACCTGCTGTTGAAGGAGGGGCACCTGTGGCAGTCAACAGGAAGACTGCCCAGGACTGCTGACAGAAAGACTTTGATATACCCTGGAAGTGGGGAACACTGAGTGACCTGGCTGGAGGCCTGAGTCATGAAAAGGGCGCTGCGGTTCCTGGAGTCAGAGGTGCTGTAGATCAGAGAGAGCAACGGAGTGTCAGCCTGCAACTGTGGGAAGGGCCGTTGACCTGATGAGTTAATCTCCAGAGTGGCCAGGAGAAGGTGCCAGACTAGTAGTGAGTGGAGCACTCCATCACACAGGCCTATATACACAGATTAGCTTAATGAAGGTCTTATTTCAGTGTGTGTGCACTGTTTTGTTACCTTGCGCTTCATCATTCAGGGCAAAATATTTATTCTGAAAAATGAAGATGGGCAGTAGCAATGAAGGCGCCTTGTGCAAATAAAATTATGACAAGACTGATTGTGATGTCATAGGCAGGTTTAACCAGTAATCCTCCGGTGACTGAAGCATTACACCAGTTTTGTCTACTGTTATAAAACTATTGTGAGATCATGATCAGGCTCCATGTAGTCCCTAGGAAAGAGGTGGTATTTTCCAGAGACTATAGCAGGAAATGGGGGGCAATAGTGAGAGTTATTCTTCGTATTGTATCAGAGGGGTAGCCATGTTAGTCTGAATCTGTAAAAAGCAACAGAGGGTCCTGTGGCACCTTTGAGACCAACAGAAGTATTGGAGCATAAGCTTTCTTGGGTAAGAACCTCACTTCTTCAGATGCAAGAAGCAGATGTCTTGCATCTGAAGAAGTCAGGTTCTTACCCACGAAAGCTTATGCTCCAATACTTCTGTTGGTCTCAAAGGTGCCACAGGACCCTCTGTTGCATTCTTCGTATTGTGAATTAACAAACTTCTTTCTGTCCAAGAGATGAGCTGTGACTCAGCGCAATTTGGGATCCTTCATGATAGCTAAAAGCAGAGACTTTGAGCGTGACAACTCTAATGTAAAATAATAAGGACCTTTAGTTTTGGCCTTGCAAATAGTGTGAAATACAGAGTGAACTTACGGCTTTTGATTGTGTTTCAAGAAAGTTTATTTTCAGGACTAAATTAGTAAAGCTAAACAAGTCTTAGCAAATCTAGAAGTAGTGTAGTTTAGTGTCATTTATACCACCTTCCATTACCACCTCCTCAACATGGATAATACACTATAATGGTCCCCTCTAACCGGGTGATCAGATGTCCTGATTTTATAGGGACAGTCCTGATATTTGGGGCTTTTTTTATATATATATATATATATATATATATATATATATATATATATATATATATATATATAGTCTCCAATTATCACCCACCCCCCTCTCCTGATCTTTCACACTTGCTATCTGGTCACCCTACCCTCTAATCTCCTTTAGATTTACTTAAACACTTCTAGACTTTGACTCATATATGCTTATCAATGTATATCTTTGAGTCCCTCTCACATGTCAACCCTGAATTTCACTCCGTGAGTGATATGAAGCTTAAGGGAGTGTAAACTGGTGTAAACTCACGCACTGAGGCACCAGGTGAGAGGAGTATATAAAAAAGAAAGTAACAGGAGAATGTGTAAGCTACAGTAGACCACCCTTTAAGAACTGCACTCAGGAAGCTGTTTCTAGTGTTCTTTATTGAACCTGTAGACTTTTATAAAGAGTACTGTAGACCTCATTTTTATGTCAGTAAACGGTGCTTTTTCTGTATATTATCTGGTCTATGCAGAGAACTCTTGTAACACCACCTTCTAACGGCAACTTGGGCATTGCGTCAGTGCATTTCTTCATGGCACGTTTCCAAAGCAGGTCCATTCCTGGCAGAGCCACTAGTCTACATTAACCAGAGAAGCAAAAAGAGGGCCCATTCTCTCACCAGTAACTCCCTTTGAACTCGATATATGATCCTCATTTTGCTCCACCTCCTGGCCTTGAGACAGATTCGGTGGGATTACCAGTATCCAGGGAAGAATGAGGCCCAAGATATTGGAATCACAACCTCAGCACTTCAAGGGTCCCCTTATTTCAAATTCAAACAAGCCAGCTAATGTTACACTAGTGTGTAACTTTGTGTCTCCATATAAATGTTTCAGGCTGCAACAGAAGGGGGAGCATTGAGCAGACTTGGAGAGGAGGTGTCCGAAAAACTTGCTGTTCTTGTTATGCATAGTTACAAATGTTGTTCAAGGCCTTTTGAAATCCATTTAAATTAAGACCTTTAATTTTATACTAGTCTTAGCAATTGCATTGCATGTTGATTATCGTCTTTTTAATCATGCTCTAGCTTTGGAAATATCAAAAATCAGTGCAAATCAGTTTTAAAATAAAAAGTGATTACGGTGATCATGCTGCATATTTTTCCAGCCCAATATCCCTAGCACTGGCTGTCTTACAAACTCCTGAGTCGCTAATAGAAATGTTGACAGATTTCTAATTACAGTATTGCCATCAGGCACTCTTAAAATACCATTATTAATAGATGCATGATTCAGCACCTATTTGGACATTTAAGAGAGAACAAATCTGTTTATTCCTTCTACCCTTCAGCGTAGTCACCAGCATTAGATGTATCCTGTTGCTTCGAAACATGCTTCTGAAAGCTGAAATTATTGGAAACACTGGCTTCCATCTATTTTACAGCCTTTCAGCATAGACAATGGACAAACTTGGACTAAATGTGTAGGGGGTGAGGAAAATAATTATGGGCCATCTTTAGCCCCACTTAGTTTAAAAAAAAATGAGAACCTTATCAGCACAGAGTCCAGTTAAATGATTCTTCGTTGCTTATTTCCAAAAGAACAAAAGCCACAGGGAGCCTATAAGGAGAGGCAAAAAGCGAGCAGTGCGCTGGAAATGTTTGCTTTTCCCTTTCAGTTTCATGTAGAAGAAACTTCAGTTTTCTCTTGTTGGAAAACCCCAATAGGCTTTCAGCAAGTTGTCACAAGGCAGAGCTCAAGGAACATGATTGGGTGGTTGGAAGGGCCATGCCACCACCATGCTACTAGCAGGAGTTATAAAGAGGAAACCTTGTGGATGACATATCAGCAAGGATAACAATTTCATATCATGCCACGGATAACAGTTAGCAAATAGCAGCTACCCTGAGCCGTGTAGAGATTGCCAAACCTGCTGAGACAATTTAATGGATTTTGTCGACTGTATGAACAAAGGTGTGGGGGGCAGGGGGAGAGGAGTAGGGGAGGGACAGACTAGATTGGGGTGGGCAAACTGCAGGCTGCATCCGGCCCTTCAGACGTTTTAATCCAGCCCTCAAGCTCCAGCCAGGGAGCGGAATCAGGGGCTTGTCCCGCTCTGTGCATGCCGTGGCTCCTGGAAGCAGCAGCTCCTATGTGCAGAGGCAGCCAAGGGGCTCCGCACGCAACCCCCCCACCTCAAGCGCCACCCCCGCGGCTCCTGTTGGCCAGGAACCATGGCCAGTGGGAGCTGCGGGGCAGCGCCTGCGGATGGGGCAGGGCACTGAGCTGCCTAGCCATGCCTCCACGTAGGAGCTGAAGGAGGGAGATGCTGCTGCTTCTGGGAGTTCCTTGAGGTAAGCACCACCTGGAGCCTGCACCCCTGTCCCCCTTCCGCACCCCAACCTCCTGCCCCAGCCCTGATCCCTCTCCTGCCCTCGGTCCCAGCTCGGAGCACCCTCCTGCACCTCCAACCCCTCATCCCCGGCCCCATCCCAGAGCCCTCACACACAGCCCCGCACCCCAACCCCCAATTTTGTGAGCATTCATAGCCTGCCATACCATTTCCATACCCAGATGTGGCCCTTGGTCCAAAAAGTCCAGGGGTGGGCAAACCAGATCCTAGATTGGGTTGGGAACAGTGAAAATGACCAGGGAGGGGGGAGAGTAGCAATGGAGACCGAATACAACATGGGACTGACTGGTTGGGAGGAAGAGAAGTGAGAAGACAAAAGTGGCTACGTTTGGATGAGCATGCCAACATTCTGGGGCTTATGCCAACCAAACATTTTCACTCAGGAGAGAGAACAATACAAAAAAATACATGCCCATAATGTACAGGGGGGGAAATCATTTAAAGCACCAGCCTAAATCTGAGCTAATGTCATGAGGGAAGCAGCAAATATCTTTGAGAACAGGACAGGATGGGAAACAATTCAAAGCAGCTAGAGATGATTGCAATGAAAAAAGAAATAGGACCATGGTATTAAAATGCAATTTTGAATGATGGAAGTGAGACTGTAAATAGCTCATCTTACACAAGCAGAACCATCAGTTTTGAGAAGCTCTCAGCAGCCAGAGAAATTATTTGTATTATGGATATCATTTTAATATCTTTGGAGTAACTGCATGCAGCAGTGATTTTAAAAAAACCTAAACCAAATGTACATTTAAATTTCTCATTGGATTGTCATTGCAGGAGGACATTTTTATTATATCATTTCCCTTGATAGCATCCTGGGAAAGAGAGGACAAAAGATTATTTAATTCAGTCGCTTCTACCAGAGGACATCAAGCAATAGGCCACATTCAGAGTTGGTTTAGTTGGGAAGGAGCAGGTGTGGGAGGAGACAAGGTGTTATGGCAGGATATGGTGATATTGATGATGCTGAAGGGTAAAATGTACCTGTGTAGGATTCAGAGATAAATAAGAAGGGGAAAGGGGTATAAAGTCTAGGAGGATGGTACAGCTGGGCTCTGGCTTAAGCAAAGAGGACATAGTAGCAGTGGGACAGAGATACAGCAATTCTGTGCTGTCCAAGTTGTATTTAATGGCTGATGTAAAATAAAGCTTCCTCAGGTTCAAATAATTGAGGGAGAGATCACCCCCAGGCAATCATCCATGTTCCATATGAGCTAGACTGTACCATGATCTAATGCAGCCACCCAGGAGAGTAGAGAGAGGAGCAACCCCCACCCATCCCCTACATGACTGTGTTGGACTTGCCTGGATCAGTTATGGATGGGAGAGCAGGGTTTGCACGAGCAACAATCTCCCACTAAGCAAGCAAACAGATGGCTAGATGTGAGGGAAAAGTATGTATAGATTAAAAGGCCAGAAGGACCATTGTCCAGCCAGAGAATTTCCCTGAGTTAATTCCTGTTTGAACTGCAGCATATCTCTTAGAAAAAAGATCATATCTTGGAGAAAAACATCCCATCTTGAGCCCGCTTGAGATGGACGATTGTGGGGGATCAGCATTTAGGTTTTGAGAACCCTAAGTTGTCAGTCTGGGAACTCATGGTTGTGTTTTCCTTCCTCTCTAGCTTACTTAACATTGCATCAACCTTTCATTTCATATTCCTCCAATGTCTCCTGGGGCCTCTCACCAAAATCCCCTTGCCCAGCCAGTCCCAGACCAACACCAACACCACCACCACCACTGAGGTTCTCTCCCTCCCCCCAAGCCAAAGGGAGGCCTTTGATAATGAACTTTTCCATTAGAGTTGGTCAAAAAACATAAGAATTTTGAGCAAAAAAAATTCTCATCTACTTGGTTTTTTAAGCAGCTACAGATCTATAGAGCTAGACTCAATTTCTCCAATGCTTCTTGACAATTTTGAAAAGCATTAAAATAAATGGGAGTGGGGAGTGAGAAGGGTGTTGGCATATGCCTAACCTTTGAGCTAGTGTGAAGGGTTTATGTCCCCCCACCCCACCCCCCCCAACTAGCCCCACATATAGTGTATTGAGTTGTGGCTCTGTTTTACAGCTCTTGTGTGTTAAGGTTCTGCATTCTAAGACAAAGTAGTATTACGTTGCAACCTTCCAGCAAGAGTATTTTGTTTTTACTTAACTTCTCTGTGTATGGTGTGAATATAATACTAACTCAATTGGATCACCTTTCCTTCAGAACTGATTTGCACATCCCTCCAGCAGTAAATTCGTCAATATGTAACCCACTATGAAGTTCAAGTTATTCTTTGTAATAATTCTAATTTAAAGATAATACATGGCTTTCTCCAGCTGCCTACTACATTCTGTTAGTTTTGTTTAGCTGAGTTTAATAATTGATTGTACCATAAACTGTTGCTAGTATTTTCAATTAATCTAAGGGAGTTAGGAACCCAATTTCCATTGAATTTCAATAGAATTTAGGCATCCAATTCCCTTCAAGTTCCTTTGACTCTCCCTATAATAACTAATAAGCTATCCTTACTTTTTATAGGAACTAGATACAAAATAATCTCGGGGCACTAAACAGGCATAGACTAAGACACAACCTTACCCAAAAGAGTTTAGAATTAAATATTTGAAAGTACTCTGATCCCACACTTGGGTCTAAATTTTCAAAGTAGTCCATTCTCATTTAGGCCTAAAATTACAAATGTTTATTAATAAAATGTGATTATTACATGTCAGGCAGATTAATGCCTTTAAATCTGAGCTCTGCATTTTATAAAGACAGGCAAATTACAGACTATTGAAAGCCAAGCAACAAAACTAACCTAGAAAATAAGACAAATCAGAAAAGGTTGCAGTGAAAATTACATATTAAAAATCCTATAATCTTGAAAAATAAGAACCAGATTGCAATACCCTTACTTATTTTCAGTAGAAACTTACTTCTCAAGCAGTTCCGTTGACTTCATTGGAACTTTTCATGTTGTAAGGTACAATTAATATAAATAAGTATGTCACAGCCTAGCCCTGTCCAAGTTATTCTTACTAATCAAAGAAGAGAGAATAAGACTGAGCTGCAAGAGGGGAAAGATTGGTTTAAAAAATAGGAAACTACCACCACACAAAATAAAACCCTTATGTTTTTACACAGAATATCTGCTGCCACAATTAAATGAGACCATAGACCAGCAATATTTTTAGGCATTGTCATTTGTGTAAAACCACACCAGGCACCTATTTCCACCTAATATGAGAATGTCCTCGGATCCTGGTAATCTCTAACACTTCATTGTATACTGTAGATTTTATTTAGAGCCAACTGAAGGGCTTTATATTTTATTCCAATTGTTTTCCTGTAGGCAAAGGAAATCATACAATGATTTCATACATCCTCCACCTCCCTGCAGAGTGAGGGGTGAGTGTGTGTGAGTGTGTGTGTGTAAGAGAGAGATAATTGAGTTGCTGAAAGGGGAAATTGTATATCTGAAAAGAATAAACATGAAAATATTTAATACCACTTTGGAGAAATCTTTTGAGTCAAATGTGCTCAGTACACATAGGAAATAAGCAGAATGTGTACAATAGGCTTACAGTCTCTCATTAATTAGAATATACCAAAACAATGAGAATAATCCTAAAAGAGATACAAAATGGATTAAGCTAACTGGATTCCTGATCCATCAAAATCTTGCCTCCTTGACCTAATGTACCCTATTCCCCAACTATATCTCTCTTGCTAGCCCTCTAGCCCAAATACATATCTGCTACCTGAACCCCACACCCTTCCTCCTTTAGTTCACAGCAGGTTGAATAATCTCAGTCTGTGGCATAGTGAGTGTTTTCCAAGGTTCTAGATGAAATGAAAGTGCCACACACTCACTCATCCATCTGACTCCCTCGCACATTCACTCCTGCCCCACCAACTCCACATTCACCCTGTGCCCTGGAATGTCATCATCTTCCACTCAGGACAGGAGGGGTGGCCAGTGGGAAAACATTCTTTCCTTCACAGAACAGGGCAGGGGACAACAAAGGGATTGCTAACCTCCTCACATGCTGGTTTTCATATTCACTTATAGTTTTTAAGGCCAGAATGAACCATTAGGTCATCTAGTCTGACCTCCTGTCTAACACAGGCCACTGCATTTCACCAGGTTCCCCTTTTATCAAGCCCAATCACTTGTGTTTGACTAATCCATATCTCCCAGAAAGGCAGGCGGGCTTTTTCAGAAGACAGCAAGGAATTGAGAATTCACCCACTTCCCTTGGTGGATTGTTCCAATGGTGAATCACCATTGTTAAAAACGCATGCCTTGTTTCTAATTTGAATTTGTCTGGCTTTAATTTCTAGCCATTAATTTTTTGTTATGCCTATTTTCCCAGTTCTGTAACATTGCAAGTAATAATAATACCACCTTTTGTATAGCACTTTACCACCATAGATCACAAAGGAAAGTCAGTATCCTTATCCCCATTTTATAGATGGGGAAGCAGATCTGAGGCACAGGGAAATTAAGTGACTTGCCCAAGGTCACCAGCAGGCCAGCGGCAGAGCCAGCAGTAAAACTGAGCTTTCCTGTGTGTCAGGCCATGAATATCTAACTCTCCATCTTAGCGTTTTACATTGCTGTCCATCACCATAGTATCTGAGTGCTTCCCAAATAAAATGGATAGCAAAGGTGAAATCTCTAGTGCTATTTATGAAATCTCTGCTCTTTTTGGGGTAAAAGCTCTACTTGGGGTGGGGTATTTTTTGTTAGTTAGATTTGGGGGTGGTAAGTAAAAGGTGGGTAGGAGGGGGCATCCATATACTCAACCAATTTATAATAGCGAATAATGCTCACAATGTATCTCATTCAAAACTGGCTAGGAAAAGCTAATGGAGCAGATGATGTTTTCTACAATAGATGTAGGGCCAGATCCCGCAGCAGATGCAAGATTGAGACATTTTTATCATTAAGATTTTACAGCATGGCACCAGAGAGAGGATCCTGCATAATACTCGAGAATTGAAAAATCCAACATAGGGAAACAACAAGGAAATGGTGTTCCCTGGGTATGCTTGGGGAGTGACAGGGAGAAGGGCCTGGTTTAACAAGGCCAGGAAAATGGCCAGATATGAGGGCCTAGTGTACTGCATTTCACTTCCAGCCATATTTAAGGTTAAAAATGAAGGCCCATTCCCCAGTTTTGCCATGGCAACAGAAGCTGAGAAATGTACTGAGTCTTTCTGAAGGAGCTTCGCTGTACTATCTCAAGGTTGGCACCCTCTCTATTGTGGAGATTGATCTTTTCATTTAACCTTTAGAGGCATTGACTAGTCCTTACACGCCCTTCCATCCTCATTGATGTCCATATTCAAGATAGCAAAGTTCCGTCTTACTTGTCTAGATTGTTGGAAACAATTTCTGAGGTTCTTTTTTTCTTTAAAACCCCTTCCTACTACACCGATCATGTAAAATGCATGTGGGCGCAGGAAATGCATGTGGAAACAGCAGAGGTGTGATTACTATCCAGATCTACAATGATACTTATGTCCCCATCTGCTATTTTTACCAAAAAGTTAATAGGTTTTACAAAAGCCATTATTTGGTTTTTTTTAACCACTTTTTCACCCAAATTTTAGACCACTCAAGTACATGAAAACACAGATTACATTAAGAAAATCCAATACATTACATTAGGGAGATGAATTATGTTGATAATAAATTTAAGTGTAAATGCAAGGTTGTCAGAGTAATCCAAGATACACAAGTGCATGAGTGTGTTTGTATTGTTCATGAAATAAACTACTGCATGAAGCTGCTTTTACTTTCAGTAGTCTTTCTTTTCTCTTGTTGCTTTTTGCCTGTCTTCCCATATTTACCCAGAAAACTATAAAGTTAATTTTTTTGCCTTGATTTTTTTCACCCATCTTAAAAAAAATTTTGCAATAAATGCTGATTAATCCCTGGAAAACTTTAAACAAAATAAAAGCTTAAAAATAAGGACTTAGATAATTTCATACTTCCCTCTGATTGCATCTTATGAAAGTGAGCACCTGTATAGAAATGATGTAGACAACCTATGCTGGTTCACGCAGCATGCTTTTGCTTAGAACAAACTACTACGTGAGACATGAGTTGGGAACTGCATCTCTCCACACCACGACTTCTCAAGTCCTTCTTTCTCAGTGAATGCCCCAATCTGGACCTGTATAAATCACCTCCCCACCCTGTGGAATTCTTTATTTCCTTCCCCTATCTCTCATGGAATCATAGAATATCAGGGTTGGAAGGGACCTCAGGAGGTCATCTAGTCCAACCTCCTGCTCAAAGCAGGACCAATCCCCAACTAAATCATCCAAGCCAGGGCTTTGTCAAGCCTGACCAAGCCTGTCAAGCTCCTCCCCCTTTAAAAATTTTTTATTTATTACTATATGGCAGCCTCACCTCTTGACTTTTTTCCCCTTCCTCTTCACATAGAGTCCAAATTTGGGATGTGGTTGTTGGTTGATAATTATTCCAGTTACTTGTATTGTGTTTTTACTCTGAGGAGAACGATGAGATAACCACAGTCTTACTACATGTTAACATCGGTTGTAGGATGGTTCCTTCCCCTTCTCTCTGCTCAGATGTGTGGATAATTAGAGGGGTGCCAATCTGTTATGTATATAAGGTGCAACACCTCACCAAATAGGGTATTCCTGTTAAAGTGAAATAATATATGTATTATCTGTTTTTGAATTTGTTGGATATGATTAAGTTAACGAGCACCTAAATAGATTATATTGGATGTGAGCACTAGGGGAAACAGGGCGGGGGGGAGGGAGAGGAGGCTTTCTTTCTTCCTCCAGTGACTCCTCCTGATAGGGTACAATAGTGCAGACCAAGAATTTCAGCTATATTTGATGTATATTGGTTATAATTTGGGCTTCACGTTTGTCACAGTGGTAAAAATGTCAGATACCATGACTTTTCTGGCTTTATGCCTGACTTTTCAAATTTGAGTGAAGGAGTACTGACCACACACAGCAGCACTTCCCCCTGGCACCACTACCCTAGTTCCATCCCCGTGAGGTGGGGAGACCCAGGAGGGAGGGGTGGACAAGCAAGCCCGCTCCACACTCAGCCTGCAGCTGTGCCTCTTGTCACTCAGGGCTGGGCCCAGCTCCCTGCTATGATCATTGCAACCTGATGCAGGGGGTCATAGTGCTGTTCCGGTTTGGCCCAAGTGCCCCTCTGTCATGACCCATGACTTTACACACCATTTCCCCCATAACTCATGATTTTACTAAATTTACCATGACTGCTCCATGATTTTTGATTGAGGAAAAAAAAGTTGTAACAAATCTGCAGTCCTAGTTATCCCTGAAACCACCTTGTGATTAATTGGGTGTGGGACGGTTATAGACCATAGCTTTTTGAGGTGTATATTATAGGTGACTCCCTCTTTGGGAAGGGCTTACATGTTAGGTTGTGGGATGTGTTGGGATTGCCCCTTCTGGGTATTGTCCTCTTTGTGTAAAGGACTTGTTTTTTTTATTGCCCCTTTCGATAAGGGATTTTTCCAATTAGTGTTTTTTTTTCTTGTTGTTTATTACCATTTGTAGTTTTCTTCTCCCTTCCCTCCCCCCCCCGTCCTCCCCACTATCCTATATCTTTATAAACCTCCATGGGCAGTGTGGGTGTGTGATCTGACTCATCAGTGCAATTATCTAATTATGGATTTGATGGTTCATTCAAATGGGATCTTACATGGGTCGGATGCTTTATGGCACTTCAGGAATTCATGTCCCAACACAACCATTTGTGGCATGCTCTGTTTTTATGTACTGGTAGTAATGAGTGAGTTTATTAACAGTGTCATGGACTATCAAGGCCTTAAGTTACCCAATCAAAAGGAAATACTATGAATCTTTTTTTTTTAAACTGAAAGCCGATGTAGTATTTTTTTGCAGGTTTCAGAGTAGCAGCCGTGTTTTGTCTGTATCCACAAAAAAGACTCTAAGGTGCCACAAGTACTCCTATTTTTTGCAGGACACTCATTTCATTCCCCACCCCCATTCTTCATATTCCAGAGTTGAGTATTTTTAGAATCCAATAATTTAACTCTGTTATCAATAACACTATCAATATAATGACCTCAGATTGGGCACCCATTTCTTTTCAGCTTGCCTCACATGGAGGTGACAAACCTGTAAACAATGGAATCTAAACCCTTTGCTGTTAAATAAAAATTTTCAGAGGTATATTATAAAGGAAATTTCTTTTATGGCATAAACAATATACCTGAAACCTCTCCTGCTACTCTCTGAGGTGCAATGAAGGCATATGTAAGTGGTAGTATAACATTTGCCTCTAATTAAAAAAAAAAAAGGGAGTCAAGCTTGTGTGACCAAGCTGATGAACACTTGAATATGCAGAATCCCCATCCCCAGAAAAATTGCAGACGCTAATTATCCTGCACTGTGAGGCTAATAAGCTTAGCTCAGCCCAGGTTGATTTGCACTATTCAGGTTGAAACAATCATTTGGGGGAGTTGGGAGATAATGAGAGTAAACTGTTAGCTTACCACTTAAAAATGAGAGCACAATCCTGCAAAATAGGTACAATTCAAGATGGTCAGGGCCCCCGATCACATCCCAAAAAGGCAATAATGATCAGTAATCGCTGTATACCAGGATGAATCAACCTCCAGTCAACAAGATATAGACGGGTTCCGAAATAAATTAAAATTGTCTTCAATTTCAGTAGACCAGCAGTGCTGGCTGGGCTCCCCTGTTCAGCTAGATGAAATACAAAATGCTTTAAAAGATATGAAGACTGGAAAAGCACCAGGAATGGTTGGGCTACTGCTAGCATTTTATCAACAGTGTCAAGAAAGTGACCGCTAAATTCCTTATAGTAGTATATACAACTGCCTACAGTGAAAGACCCTTACCTTAGTCCACGAGAGAGGCTCTCAGATCTAGTATGCTCAAACCATGGAAAAAGTCCCAACAATGCAATAATCAGACTAATTTTGATGAATGTCAATATAAAAATCCTATCAAAGGAGTTGGCTACCACACTAAACAAAAGAATGCTGTCAGCTATTATCAGGTGGGATTCATAAAGAAAAATCAAGGCACTGATACAAGCTTACTGATAGATTTAATGGCTTTTAATCAATATTCAAATAACTCATTGGCAGGGACATCTTTAGATGCTAAAAAAGCACTTGAGAGAATTGGCTGGCAGTACCTGTTTGGAGTTCTAGGAAGATTGGGCTTCGGTAAGAGTTTCCTCTCCTGGATTCACTTGCTTTACAATGATCCCCAATCATGTAGACTCACAAACAGGGTAGTCTTTCAGGTGAACAGAGGAACAAGATAGGGTGGTCCTCTTTCACCGCTATTGTTTAACATTGCCCTTGAAATGTTGGCAACACAAATTAAAGGTTGTGTTAAAATATAAGGTATAAAAACAGGAACACATGAGACTAAAATATTACTTTACATTGACCATACAAATAAAAGTATATCAGACCCACAAACATCTAGCCCTAATATATTGAACACGGTAGGTACTTTTGGTAAATACTCAAGCTCTAAATCTGAGACAATGGAAGTCTCCCAAGGAGTGTGAGAGATCGGTTTGGTCAATAGCCCTTTTCAGTGGCAACAGACTAGTTTGAAAGATTTGGGTATTCAATCGCAGAAGAAAATGAACTAAATTGTTAGAACTAATCTTAACCATTTAATTAGAAAGTGTCTAATGACTTAAACAGATGCCAGACCTTACCTTTCTCCTTATGGGGGAAGATTAATGCTATTACAATGAATGTCACCCAGACTACTTTTTAAACTGAGTGTATTACCACCTTGTGTATACACTTTTTTAAAACTAATAATTATTATAATATACTTACAACTTTTCTTTGGAGTAGAAAAGCCAGAATTTCATTTGAGCTGTTATAGCTATTGTGAAATCAAATTATCCAATATTAAGTTTTCACCTCTTAGCTATCATAGGAATGGCCATTTGATGGTTTAAATCATTATCTCAAGGGCCCTCACATGGCAGTGGGTAGACGAGAAACTGATCACTTCCCTGGCTTTGCAGGGAGTTTTGAATTCAGATTACTATCATTTTCCTAAGGAATGTTCACCAGAGTTAGTGGCAGCCCAAAAAGCAGGACACTTTGTTTCACTAAATCTAAGACACATCCTCTTCTGCATATGGAATCTTCAATTTGGGGAGACGCCAATATCTGTGTTGCTCAAAATGCCATACTGTGGAAGGACTGGATTACTAGGATGTATTAACCCTAACAATCCTAGTAGAAAATGATGATTTTATGCCTTTTGTGACACTGGAGGAGGAGTACAGTTTAAAATAGACTTGGCAAGTCAGCCAATAGACAGGTCATATCATGTTTGACTAGTCAGTTAACCCTCTACTTGACCATGGTCAAATATTCCAGCAAGATTGTCTTGACTCAGCCTACCTCTTTGATTGCCCCATTGTGCCATCTGTTAGCAAGCCTACTTAAATGTCTTGATAACTCACTTTACTACATGATAATGCTACCTGTTGCGGGTAGGGGGGGGAAGGTGAACTAACCAAAACTTGAGCATCTTGATTGGCTTGAACCTTTTAGAACAAACATTGTATGTAAGTATCTCTTCATTTGTACACCAGGCCATCAATGTACATGGCAGTTTTTACAAAGCACATTAAACAAGTTAAAACACATGGTCCCTGCCTGAAGAGCTTGCAGTCTAAACTGACTATGCCACTGTGATGGCTTTCAGGGTGTCCAGGACTGAGTTACCTTGTTAGCTCCTCCCCCATCTCCAGCAAGATCAAGATGTGCTGGTGCTTAACTAGGTGCCAGCTCCCTGACATCACCAGCCTGTCAACCATCCAAGAACTCTCCTCTGGGCAATGATAGAGGTCTATAAAATCATGAGTGGTATAGAGAAAGTAAATAAGGAAGTGTTATTTACTCCTTCTCATAACACAAGAAGAAGGGGCCACCAAATGAAATTAATAGGTAGCAGATTTAAACCTAACACAAGAAAGTGTTTGGTTTTTTTCATGCAACACACTGTCAACCTCTGGAACTCCTTGCCAGAGGGTGTTGTGAAGGCCAGTACTATAACAGGGTTCAAAAGGGAGCTAGATTGGTCCATCAATGGCTATCTTCCATGAATCTATTATCCAGGATGGGCAGGAAAAGTGCCCCTAGCCTCTGTTTACCAGAAGCTGGGATTGGGTGACAGGGCATGGATCACTTGATGATAACCTGTCTGTTCATTCCCTTTGGGGCACCTGCCGTTGGCCACTGACAGAGGACAGGATACTGGGCTTGATGGACATTTGGTCTGACCCAGTATGGCCATTCTTATGTGAATGCCAGCCCTTACTTTGCCTTGCTGGTTAACAATAATGCACTGCAGCCCACGAGCCCTACACTCACAGGAATACCATATATGCTGTCGCCAAAGGGAATAGTACACACACCAGCTTCAGTTATTCAATTCAGGATCAGCTCCTTGTACAATACCAGAGTGCTAAGGTATGTTTATAGTGCGAAACAATTACGTTTATTATCGGAGATTTAAGAGTGGTGAAAAATAATGGATACAGAAGGGTTATATATGGAACACAATCAATAAACATTTTCTAGAGACTAAATTCAACTTAGGCTAACCTCGTGTCTAAAGCAGTCGTCTTCAGCATTTTCAACCAAGGCTGGTTGAGATCTTTTCTATGAATGTAAGTGCTCTGTTTACTACTTTGGTGCAGGATAACAGGATGTATTTTTGCCTTTCCCTTGTATTCCCCAAAGTTCACTGTCTGCCCCCAGACACAGGATAATCCCATGTGGTTGAGTCTCTGGTGTCTTGTCTCCCTGCTGACTTCCCATCCTCCTGTAGATTTTGTATGTAAATAGGCTTCTGTAATGTAAGGGAGGAAGGTTCAGTCATTGAAGCTGCTTCCCAAACACACAGAGAGAGGATGAGCAGCCATTAATCTGCTTGAAGAGTTGGCATGCTGCCTACCCTGCATAAGTGCATTTCAAATTACTTTTCTTTTGTGGTTAGTAAATGTGTTTTTATTTCTTTTATAACTGTTCAGTTCTGAAAAATATTCACATTTAAATGCTAGCTTAACGTTGCTAGAAAGGTAATTATTCGTTCACGTTTTAGAACTTTATTTCATTGTTTCATATTTTTCTGAGTTAAAATAACTCTGACTTGTGTTAGTAATTAGACATAAGTATCTAAGGCTAAGCCCACTGGAGACCAGCAAATCTTACTTTTTGTTGTACTAATAACTTAGTGCTTTAAATTATTTGACCATTTTTGGTGGTGTTTAACCAATATTTGTCTGGCTAATTGACCAATTATTTTTGAACCAGCCCAACAAGAGTGTTAATATATACAACTTAAACATGCTATTACAAATCCAGCGCTACTGCTGCTTCAAACCCCCCTGGGCACTTTTTTGTCAAAACCCTGCCTAGCCTCTCAAATTTATTAGCAATGCTATATGCAGTTTTGTTTAACTTCATATTAAGCTTTTAAGAACCTGAGGATGTGAAGAATTAGCCATTAATATAGCTCCCAAACACTGGAACT
This sequence comes from Trachemys scripta elegans, assembly GCF_013100865.1. Lineage (NCBI taxonomy): Eukaryota > Metazoa > Chordata > Testudines > Emydidae > Trachemys > Trachemys scripta. Next base: position 11,771,692 of record NC_048302.1, read on the forward strand.
TAGAATTACCCAGTAGAAGATGTACTTCTCTTGATTTGTACCTCTGATTAATTCCACAGAAAATTATCTGGAATATACACTAGACCCCATATACACTATTTAAATCTGAAGATAGCATTTGCAATAAATGGTGGTTGTGTTAGGAAATGAGTGACAATTTGGTTCATATGGTCTGGAGTTGCCACAAAAAGTCAAAAGTAAAATTAACTTTTTTTTTTTTTCTGTCCTCTGACGGGTCTTAATGGAGACCATGCCACATGGTGTCTATTAACCCCTGCATTGCATCTTGGTTTCCCCCCACCCCAAGAAGCTAAGGTTGTACAGACCCCTAATAGTGGCTCAAAAGCATGTTCTTCAGTATTGAAAATCAAAATCCAAACCAGTGATTGAAGAATGGTTTACAGATATGCAGGGGCAGTGCTATGGGAGGGGGACTTGCGGGAGCAATAGCCACCCCAAAATTTGTCTTAGCCTTCCCCGTAACCACACTGAAGCAACCGTTGCTCTCCAAGAGTGGAGAGAGCAGCAGCTGCTACTGGCCAGGCACCCAGCTCCAGCAGCAGTGCAGAAGTAACCCTGAGCAGGGCACAGGGGTGCCCAAGAGCAGCCCATGTCCCGGTCTGCCAGGGTATGCTGTCCAGGGCAGGTGAAGGGTCTGGGGGCTCCCCACAGCAGCCCGGACTGACCTGCTCTGGCCTGGGCTCCTGGGCCCCACCCCACCATGGTCCCTGCTCCCCACTCACCGAGGGCAGCGCCACACATTGCCTGGATCCTGCTTCCAATCTGTCTGGGGTGGGACCTCAGGGGGAGAAGAGAAGCAGGGGATGGGGGCCTTGTGGCAAGGGGGGGGCTAAGGCCCACCTCAGCCCCCACACTGGGAAGAGGCTGGCACCGCCCCTGCTGATATGGCTATGCCAGCAGCAATGGAAAGAATCTCATTCTATAATAAAAAATGATGGAGATAAATTCACTGACATACAGGCAGATTTTATAGGAATGATGGCATGAATTGGTGGGTTGTATTCTGATTTCTTCCGGTGCCCTCTCCCCAACTTTTCTTCTGTCTGTCTCCTCTTTATTTTTGTTGCCTTTCCAAAGAACCATAGGGTTAGAAGAGACCGCAACAGCCATCTAGTCTAACCCTCTAATAAGAGGCAGGATTTGTTGTCTAAACCATCCTAGACAGATGGCTCTCCAGCCTCCTTTTGAAAACCTCCAGTGAAGGAGCTTCCACAACCTCCCTGCGTGTCTATTCTATTGTCCTCCTGTTCTTGCAGTGAGGAAGTTTTTGCTGAGATTTAATCTAAATCTGCTGCACTGTAGTTTGAACCCATTGCCTCTTGTCCTGCCCTCTGAGGCAAGAGAGCAACTTTTCTCCGTCTTTTTTTACGGCAGCTTTTCAAGTATTTGAAGATGGCTATCATGTTCCCCCTTAATCTCCTCTTTTCCAAACTAAATATATACAGTTCCTTCAGACTTTGCTTATATGGCTTGCATTCCATTCCTTTGATCATCTTTGTCACTTGCCTCTGGGTCCTTTCCAGTTTCTCTAAATCCTTACTATACAGTGGTGACCAAAACTGGACATAGTACTCCAGCTGAGGCCTAACCAGGGCCTAGTAGAGCAGTACTATCACCTCCCATGACTTGCACGCTATGCCTCTGTTAATGCAACCTAAAACCTGCTTGCGTGGTTTGTTTGGTTTTTTTGGTTGGTTGGTTTTTTTTTTTTTTTTTTTCTGGCAACACCATCACATTGCTGACTGACTTTGAGGTTGTGATCCACCACAACTCCCAGATCCTTCTCAGCAGTGCGGCTGCCAAGCCAGTTATTCTTCACTTTGCATTTGTGCATTTGGTTTTTCTTCCCTGAGGCCTGGTCTACAAGGGGGTGGGTGTCGATGTAAGATACGTCGACTTCAGCTATGGGATCTTATTTCAATTTACCTCCCGTCCTCATGGTGCAGGATCGACGGCCGCAGCTCCCCGCGTCAACTCCGCTACCGCTGCTCACCCTGGTGGAGTTCCAGAGTCAACGGGAGCGCGTTCAGGGATCAATATCTCGTGTCTAGACGAGACGCGATATATCAATCCCAGATCGATCGCTACCTGCCGATCCGATGGAGAGTCTGGACGTACCCTTAGGATTAGCATACATCCAGCTTATCCTGGACGTGTCTGGATTTGGGGGGTTTAAATAGCCATCCAGGAGGACTTTGTAAAAATCTAAAAAGGTCCAGGATTTCCCTCCCAATGCAGAACACAGCTGGGCTGACAGGGCAGCCGGGCCGGATTGAGCCTCTCGCATTGGGGCCTACAGCAGCCAGAGCCCCTCCCCAGCTCCCCGCTCCCCCGCAGCTTCAGCGCGATGCACTGGCAGCGCTCTGTGGGGGCAGGGCTGGGCGCTCTGCGGGGGAGCACGGCAGCATGTCTGCAGCAGTGTGGAGCCAGACACGCTGGTCTGAGCGGCACAGTAAGGGGGCTGAGAGGTGGAGAAGGGGCGGGAGGTCCCGGGGGGCAGTCAGGGGACAGGGAGCAGGGGGGGTTGGATGGGTTGCAGGTCTGGAGTGGGCTGTCAGGGGGCAGGGGTGTGGAGAGTGGGCAGGGCAGTCGGGACAGGCAGAAGGGGGGGTTGGATGGGCCAGGGGTTCTGGGGGGGCCTGTTAGGGGGTGGTGGTGTGGAGAGGGGGTGGGGCAGACAGGGGACAGGTAGGGGGTGAGGTCCTAGGGGGGCAGTTAGGGACAAGGAGAAGGGAGGCTTAGATAGGGGCAGGGGTCCCCGAGGGGGGAATCAGGGGACAAGGAGTGGGGGGTTAGATGGGTTGGGTGGTTCTATGAGGGGAAGTCAGGGGGCAGGAAGTGGGAGAGAGTGGATAGGGGGTGGGGCTACCCTCTTCCCCCATATAGTGTCTTGTTTTTTTTTTTTTTCAACGTTCAGATATGGTAACCCTATCTTCCCTAAGTGTAGCACCTTACATTTGTCTTTGCTGAATTTCATTTTGTTGTCGATAGTCCAGTTCTGATTTTTTTATCAAGATCCCTCTGAATTTTAGCGCTATCCTCCAAAGTGTTGGCAACTTTCTCCTCCCATTCCTGCCTCCCCTCCCCCAGCTTTATGTAATCTGCTAATTTGATGGGTAAGCTCTCTATTCCTACATTCAGGTCATTAATAAGATATTAAACAACACCAGACCCAGAACAGATCCCTTCTGGAACCCCACTTGAGACCTCCTTCCAATCTGACATCATTCCATTGATAGTTTTTTTTTGTTTGTGGTTTAACCAATTATGTATCCACTTAATGGTAGTTCCATCAAGCCCACATTTCTCCAGCTTACTTATCAGAATGTCATTTCTGTCATTCATTAACTTTTACCCAAAAAATGAAATATAATTTATTCTCTGTATGATAACTTCTGCTGTAGTTTGTTTTTTATTAATTTAAAATTATAAAACATTTAAAAATTAAATTACTATTATGATAAATATTCAATCAAGTACATGAATGCTTTAATTTAATTTAACCAGCTTATGTTTGGGGCTGATAGCACTACTTTTTAATGCAACTAATATGTAATTTGATATATTTGCATGAATCTATGATAACTTTGCTATTAATGTACCTAGTGTTAGTCAATCAGTTTGCAACTTTAAAGCATAGAGAGACAATGGACTCTACAGAATCTATTAGTCTTTATGGTTTGGTTTGTCAGCCTGGGACAGTACTGTTTCCCCAAATGTATAACACTGCTCTACAGCCAAAATGCTTCTGAAATAAATGTAGTCAAACTTTACTAATTCTGGGTCACTGAGAACGAAAATGATGCTTAAAATTGTTGATTGGCTCTAGTTTTCAAGATATGCTATTGGGTCAGTATATACGACCCTTGACTTGGGAATGGCGGAGGATACGTGAGTTATAAAGGGAAGGGATCTCAATTTAAACCAGAAATGACTAAAATACATCTTTGACTGGATCTATGAATACATCTATGACTGGGTTTGGACAGTACTTGCTTTTGAGGCAAAACAATGAATGATGCAATCTGAAGCTGGTATTGCGTCATACATGATATGAATTGCATCGTGTTATTCCTAGAAGTCATGGATGATGCAATCATAACGAAGTTTACATCACTCTGCTGAACAAATTGCCCTATATCCGCTCTAGAAATCATACAGTGTCGTGCTCTCTTATTTGTCAGTGTTTGATTTTTGCAAAGGGACACATTTCTGTTTAGCCAAAGTGAACAGAGATGCCTCATACTTGTGTGAACAGTGCAGATAACTTCTGCTATGTTTATGGTGAAGTGACTTTTGCATCACAAAAGCGCAGTATAACCACTATGGTTAAGAAAGCCTATCACCTTTATTTTGGCTGCAAAATTGGAGATCAGGACAAGAGGTGGGCCCCACACATGCTGCAACACTTATGCAACAAATCTTCACCAGTGGTTGAACAGGAAAAGGAAATCTATGCCTTTTGCAGCTCCAATGATTTGGAGAGAGCCAACAGATCATACCAGCAATTGTTACTTCTGCATGGTGCCTCCAGTTGGGAAAGGTGTGTGTAGTGGGGCGGCTGCCCCACTCCCTGAGATTATGGGCTGCGGCAGGCCAGGGGGCCGAGGGCCCAGGTTGGAGACAGCCAATCAGGGCCAGGCTCAGCCCTATAAAAGGCTGCTCAGGGAGAAAGAGCAGTCAGTCTGTCCCAGGCCTTCGAGAGGGGAAGGTCTATCTCCAAACAGGGAGACTAGCACCGCGGACAGCGCAGTACTGGCCAGGCTCAGGGAGCAGAGGGGAGCTCTAGCCTGAGGCCTGCCAGGCTGCAGGCCCTGAGTGGAAGGGCCTAGCGGGTGCAAGGGGCCGTAGGGGAAGCGGCCCAGGGAAGCGGACAGATGAGGGGAGAGAAGGAGGACAGCGAGGCTGCCGCCAGAGGGTCCTTGGGTCGGGACCCAGAGTAGAGGGTGGGCCTGGGTCCCCCCCATCCCCCATGCAGTACAACCAGCCATTGGCCATAGGGAGCGGCTATTACAGACCACGCCAGATCCCTGACGGGAGGGATTAGACTTTGGGGTGTGCGGTTGACCACGGTGGCTGGAACATAGACTGCCGATTGACACACACGCACACCCCGCCCCAGAAGGAGGTGTGGAAGGACTGAGGGGCACTGCCGGAGGTCAGTGGTCCTGAAGAGGACGCCGCGAGTTGGTGAGCGATGAGGGCTCAGACACGCCAACCGAGGGCGAGACGACGGACGGGACACCACCAGGAGGGGGTGCTCCACTAGACTGAGCTAATTCCCAGAACAACCAGTAGGAGGCACCGCGGTGGTGAGTCCCAACCCCGTTACAGTGTGTCAAAGAAGAAAAAGTGGACTGTGCATTATCCAAACATTCCATCAGCTATACGCCCAGTACCCCACGGAGAAGGACTGTCGGTTCCTGATGCACCAGAATCATTCTCACTTGAGTCAGACGAGGAAGAGGATGAAATTTCTGGCCCTGAACCATCAATGTCACAGGACCCACATTTTCTCCCATCCTCCTCCTCTGAACCACACCTCATAACACAAGGTGAACTGAATGACCTTGTCAGGGATTTGGAACTACCCAAGAGTAAGGCAGAGCTGTTGGGCTCCAGACTACAGCAGTGGAATCTCCTGGCAGGTGATGTTAGGGTTTCCATGTTCCGTGACCATCAAAAGGATCTTGTCCCATTCTTCTCCATGGAAGGTGATCTTGTAGCCTGCAACAACATCGATGGTGTGATGGCAGCCCTCAACATTGTTCACAATCCAGATGAGTGGAGACTGTTCATTGATTCATCGAAGACTAATATTAACACTGTTTTACTGCATAATGGCAATGTTTTGCCATCAATTCCAGTTGGTCATGCAGTCCATAGGAAGGAAACCTATGACAACATGAAGCAACTTTTGAGGTGCATAAACTATGACCAACATCAGTGGCAGCTCTGTGGCGATTTGCAGGTTGATGGTCTCTTGCTTGGTCTGCAGACTGGATACACAAAGTACTGCTGTTTTTCTCTGCGAATGGGATAGTCGTGCAAGAGATTCCCACTACATCAAGAAAGATGGGCCACTCCGACAGTCACTGGAGCCTGGGAGGAAAAGTGTTCAGCATCCACCACTTGTTGAATCAAGGAAGATTTTGTTACCACCCTTACACATCAAGCTGGGTCTGATGAAGAACTTTGTCAAGGCCATTGACAAAACACAAGCAGCTTTCAAGTACCTCCGTGGAAAATTTCCAAGGTTAAATGAAGCTAAGATAAAGGAAGGTGTCTTTGTTGGTCCTCAGATTCGTGAACTTCTTCGAGATGATGCATTTGACCATGCACTGCATGGCAAGGAAAAGACAGCATGGAAAGCCTTCTAGTTAGTGGCAATAAATTTTCTCAGAAACAATAAGGCAGACAACTACAGGTTGTTGGTGGAAAACCTCCTGAAGGCATATAAAAGCCTTGGTTGCAACATGTCACTAAAGATGCATTTTTTGCACTCTCATCTAGATTTTTTTTTTTTTTCCACCGAACTGCGGAGCAGTGAGCGACGAGCACGGCGAGCGATTTCACCAGGACATTGCAACAATGGAGAAATGCTGTCAGGACAAATGGAGCCCATCAATGCTTGCAGCCTACTGCTGGACAGTGACAAGAGATGCTCCACTGAATGAATACAAGAGACAAGCCAAGAAGCGCCAAGTAGACACTGAATAGGACTAAACTATGTACATAATAGTTTTTTGCCTTTTGTTTCATAATACATTTTATTTATATAACCCTTTTACTGATTTTAAAAATGTTACATAAACAGGGTAGGTGAAATATTATCATGTAAAGCAACCATAAACGCATGAAAAGACCTAGGTTTACAATTTATGATTAAAACTCTATCTACACAATATATATAGACATAAAATGTAAAGACTTAAATATCTTAGAAACAGTAGCCAATCAGTTGTTTTAATTGTCATATTTGAATTCAGCACATCAAAATGCATAATAAATAGCACATTTTATCTCTGAAGCAGACGACTTCTCAAATTGTAGACCAGTGTAATTGATCACTGGCTTTTATAGATCAGTTTGGATCACAGATTTTTAGCAGTTGTCCACCTGGTCTCTGGATTCCAGTTATAGAGCTGGGGTAATAAATTATAGTCACAAACTTATCAGACATTTCTTCTGTTTGAATTGCCCACAAATAGTTTAAGATTTTTCTTGAATTTACTTGTTCAGATTTATACGCCGAATACTCCTTGGCATATTGACCTCAAAATTTGGGCCACCAGTTGGCTTTGATTGGACATGTAGGTCACATGAAATAGTTTTTATTTCCCCAGATTTCAAATGTGACTACTTATTTTTAAATTCACTTTTCACAAATATTCTTAATATTCACTTCAGATTCACTGTTTCATCAGTATTCCTGCTAGTGAACTTGTTAGCTAATATTTGCAGAAAGCAAACACGCACATTTGTGCAAACAGTCAAGGTGAATTTGATTCTTTGGAAGAAGGGAATAGTGAGGTATTTGACTAGCTCTAATACTTTATCTTTATCTTCTTGCAACACCCCCACAAAACCGAGAGAACAACCTTGATCTACAGGGTAACCTAGCTCTGGGCTTCAAATCTTATCAGCTTCCCCGAGTCTGATGTTTGAACTATATGCCCAGCCTCTTCCTCACCTTTCCCCTTTCCCTTGCATTTAACTGACTGTGGGTGGCGGGTGGAGCCCCCTTTTGGGGAGGCTAGCTGCCGGCTCTGCCCCTCCCCTGCAGCTGCAGCAACAAGCCGCCCCAGCCCAGAGGAGACCCAAGCATATCCCCCTTCTGCCAGGGGAGTCCCTGGCTGGCCAAAGCCCCGAGGACCCCTCCTCCTCCCACACACACCTGCTTGGAGGAGCACTGAGCCCCCTTACTCACATGCTCGCGCTCTTGCTCTCTCCCCCCCCCCCCGCCCCCCGCAGAGGAGCCTTGGGCCAGCTGCTCCTCCCCTCCCCCAGACCCCAAGCCTCCCAGGAAAAGGCACAGTATGACAGCTTCTCTTCCCGAAGAACCTGAGCTTTTGACATGCCCCATGCAGGTTCCAGGGCGGCTGAGGAGGCAGTATGTCTTACTCACCTTCCCGGGTTCATGAGTAATCTCTCTGGAGTCCAGGGAGATTACTGATTAACCCAGGAAGCAGAATAGCACAGACCGCCTCTTCAGATGCTCCGGAACCTGCATGGGGCATAATAAAGCAAAAACTTCCTCCCACCAAACCTGACATCTGGTGGCAGCAGCAAGCGCCAGGGGAGGCAGAGCCTCCCATGGCCTGTTATACCCACCTATCCCCCCGTGTCTTTGGCTAGGTCTACACTACAGGGGGGAGGGGGGGATATCGACCTAAGATACGCAACTTCAGCTACGCTATTTGCGTAGCTGAAGTTGTGTATTTTGGGTCGACTTACCTGGCTGTGAGGATGGCGGCGAGTCGACCGCTGCCGCTCCCCCGTCGACTCCGCTTCCGCCTCTCGCTGCGGTGGAGTTCTGGAGTTGACGGCAGAGCGATCGGGGATCGATTTTTATCGCGTCTACACTAGATGCGATAAATCAATCCCCGATAGATCGATCACTACCCGCCAGTGCGGCAGGTAGTGAAGACGTGCCCTTAGACTATAAATTGCACTTTAGGAGGAACCCAGCCCCTACCTTTCACTTTTAAGTTAAAACTCTATGGGAACATGTTAACAGGTTAGAATTCAGCATGGCATCTCCCTTGTATATAGCCTCAAATGAACTTTAAAAGACTCTCTTGGAAATATAGTCTCTATTTACTCACCTGTCTTTCACTGCAGCAATCATTTACAAGCAAGGTGAAACTGATTAGACAATGTCCCTGTCCTTCATTTGTTGTTACCCTAGTTCAGTTGTTTATGGTCAATCTGCTTCCTTTTTTTTTTTCCTCCCTCCCTCCTCTAATTCAACCATCTCTTCCTTGTTTGTTTTGCTTTTTTGTTTTTTGTGACCTTGACTCCCGCTTTTCTTTGTCTCCTTTCCCCTCCATTTTCTGCTGTAACAAATGTTTGTGATAAGTATGACCAGACACCATGGTTGAATACTTTAATTCCTTAATGTCTCAGGGCTATGCTTGCTTTTACAACTAATTCAACAACAAATTAAAACAGACACAAGGGACAGCAAGGCCAGTTCATTATCTCAACTACTACTACCACCCACCTTCAGGGGGATTTTGTCTCCTCACTTTGATATCTGTTTTTAAGTGTAGTGTTTTTAACCTGTAGAAGACAGAGCCTTTGCACCATAGTAGGGGCTTCCTGACTGAGACAAATATTGATTCTTCCCAGTGGTGGTTACATGCTAGCAGGCAGTGCATGCCTTTCAGTAGCTACCACCAGACTGCCAACCCAAACCAGCAATAGCAGTGGCATAGCAACTGTGGTACTTTCCCTTTCTGAGCTACGTAGCTTGTCTTCCCAGTAAAATACATCCGCTGGATCACCTGATTGTAAAGCACCTCAAGTACAACCTGTTCCTCTAAGGATTTGGGCTTTAATTCAGGAAAGCACGTGTTTAATTATGTGCATCAGCCCTATAGACTTTTAATGGAACTTACAGTAGGTGCTTAAATGCTTTCCTGAACAGGAACTTGTTCCTAAATCAGGGCCCGGGTCTTGATTCTGCACCACTGAAGTCAATGGAAACAGGAGTTGCAGGGCCGGCTCTGGCTTTCTGGCTGCCCCAAGCAAAAAAAAAAAAAAAACACCCAGCATCCAGAACAGCAAAGCATATTAATATGGGGGGAGAGAGAGAAGGGGGGCAGCCAGGGCTTCAGCAGGGCACTGCCACATGGCCCCTCCTGCCATGCCCCCTGCCAGGAGGCCTCCAGTCAGCTGGAAGGGAAGGACGCAGGCTACCCTGCCAGGCTTGCTGCAGGTGCTCCCGTCCTCCATGCCACGGCCCCCTATAGGGCGGCTGGAGCAGAACAACAACAACAAAAAAGCGGCCATGCCGCCGTAGGATTGGGCAGAATGCCACCTCCTACAAGCTGCCGCCCCAAGCATCAGCTTGCTCGGCTGGTGCCTGGAGCCGGCCCCGAGGAGTTGGCCTCTAGAGAGGTGTTAGGTGCCTGAATCAAACTCCCTTTCTATGGCCTTACAGTTCCGTGGAGCCCTGCATATTTTACACAGGGTACTAGGGCCTGCTGCAGCCAGGAGTTATCTCTGAGAGCACAGCTTGTAAGCTCTGCAAGGCAGGGACTGTCTTGTTTTGTACAGTACCTACAACCATGGGCCCTGTCCCTGACTGGACCCTCAACTCACTCTGCAATAAAAATAATAAATGTCTCTGGTTTATCTGCATTGCCAAGGAACCAGAATGGGTGTGGAGCTGCTTGGCCCTGGCTTCCAGGGGATCTGCCAAGTTTATGAGCATGCCCCGTGGTTCTGATCATGGTGGGACAAGCCCCACCTCTCGACGGGTCTGTGTGGGAGAGCACAAGGGGAAACCTCTTTGAGGGGAGTGTAGTGGAGATCTCCGCTACTTGACCGCTGCTGCAGATTTTCATACATGAGACTGAAACTCTGTGCAGCATCTTGTGTCTTATTTTTTTTCTAAGTTATGAGAAATACAACTAGAAGGGAACTATAAATCTGCCTAAGCTACTCCTGCCACATTCTGTATGTAATTCAGTGCCCCGGGATGTCTCATGCTTCAATATCCTCTTTCATTTGTACTCCCTAAGGAAAGACCTCAAATTAAAAATTCTGACTTTAAGCTGCAAAGCACAGTAAAAGTATCAATGTTCTTAATTCCCTTATTAAAAGACACTAAAGTTAATAAACTACACAAAGATATAACTTTGCAGATTGTAAAAATGTGATAGCATTACGGTAGCCAGAGACTGCAATACTTAATATGCACAGCATAGCATTTTTCTAAAATATTATTCACATTATATGGCAGTTCCAATAAGAATACCTTTTTCTACTGCCTCATGAGTGCCATCTCACAGATCCAACCATCCAAAGTTTGACCTTGGAAATTATATTTTGGGGGGTTGCTGCTATTAACGGTGTTTAAAAATGTCTCCTTAGCCTAGAGAGTTGTCCTCAGATTGTAAGACGCTGAGCCCCCTCAACTCCCATGGACTTCCTGGTATGATCTGTCCCTTTGTGCTTACAAAAGATGAGCATAGGAGTAAGTAACAGACTTGTACCATCAGTCATAGCATTGTGTATGGGGAAGTTTATTGTGCTACTCAGAAGAGAGAAACTAGTTTCTGGGGAATAATTCCTGGGGAATCCAAGATTGCAACAGAAAAGGAGAGCATGGGATTTTTTTTATTTTTAATAAAAGAAGGATCAGAAGGGATCTAGGCTACAGGATACGGCATGAGTTAAGACACACAGAAAAGGGTTATCGTAGGCTAATGGGAAAGCTTTTGTAAAATACTTCATAAAAATGGAAGAAAGGCATTGCTGGATTTTGGTTGACTCCTCACTCAGAAACTGCTAGAAGTTGATTGCAAGGGCTATGGTGGAAACATACAATCCCTGCTCCAGGAGAAAACCCCCAAGAGCTGGGTTAATATGCTGTTGCAGAAAAATTCCTTCCCTACAGCATGGGGTTGGCAACACTGAAACAGAATTTTCTAAACTAAGTTGTTACCCTGAAATTGTAGCTGCTAAAATCCTTCAACTTCAGAGCCAAATAGACCCCCCATTAGGTACAGGGTGGAAAACCTGGCTTTAGTAAAGTTCTCTTTAGAAGCAGGTTGGTACAGGGAACATTTCACAGTGAATGGAATAGAAAGAACAAGCAAGGATATTTTTTTTAATAGCCGACAGCATCTGTTTCCATTGCTTAAATCTGCTAAATATTATGTTCACAGCTTGATCCTTGGCTTCCTCTCATATCCTATGAGGGATTTCACGGAGATGTCCATCTCAAGAGCCCAGAAATAAGGCACAAATGATTCATATAACAATCAGTGCACTCACGGCCCAAAGAGCACTTACAGCTCATGAAAAGAATGGTCAAGTTAATTTATTCCATCACTCTCTCCTCCACTTCAGTGACTTATGGATGTGATTTTTCTCCCCCCCCCCCGCCTTCTGCTTAAGAGGCTTATCTAACCATGTAAACTCTGACTATGATTATATTAAAAAAATAGTAGTCTCCTTATTTTAAAAATGTATTTTTTTTCCATGAGAGTAGTTCCTCTCAGCAATCTCAGATCTGGGCAATGCTACAGCAATAATTACCTTAAAAGCAGGCTGAATTCACAGGGGAAATATCTGGGCTTACAGATACAATTGGGGAAGGGAGGTGGGGGGGCATGACAGCTCCTCAGCACAAACACAGGAAAATCAATTGTGTCTTCCAGTTGCTTCACAGAATACTATTGTTGGCTTTCATAGCATCCTGAGACGTGCTGGAGGGCATTCTGTGGAGGTTCATAATTAGGGAGACCAGATGTCCTATTTTTAAAGGGACAGTCCCCTATTTAAGCCCTCCTGCAGGTGTCCCAAATTTTTTTTAAAAACGGGCAAATTGTTCCATATTTTCTGTCTCCCCCCCCCTCCATCAGTATGCCAGGTACTGCTGCTGGCCGGATTCCTGCTCACCAGCCGCCCACCTGCCAGCAGTGAGTGGGGTGGGGGTGCAGTGACTGCCGATGGGGGTGCAAGACTGTGGTGGGGCTGCAGCGCACGGGGCCGGCCATTTCCCCCTGCTGGTCTGTCAGCGCAGCCCCTGCTGCATGTTGGCTCTTGGCCAGCAGGGCCCCACCCCAGCTCCCTTTTCTTGCCAGCACTGGCTGCATGATCTGAGCTGTGGTGACTGGTGAGTGTGGGCAGGCGCCAGGTGGCAACCAGTTATCTGTTGCCTCTGCTGCCCACCCATCAGCCCTTTACATGCTCCCCCTCTTGCTGTCCTCTCCCTGCTTTGCCCCTTTACCACCACCCCCAGCCCCACTGCTCCTCCATATCACCGTGTCCCGCTCCCAGTGCTGTGCGGAGAACCAGCCCCTGGTCGGAGCGCTCAGCTCACCAACAGCCTGGTTCTTTCCTTCCTTCCCCCACTGCCTCTGGCTGGGCCGGTGCCCGGGAAAAGCCCAAGACCCGTCAGCCTGGGGTGCTGGCCAGGAGGAGCCAAGCCCTGCATGTGCCAAAGCCCTGCACAGCACTGGCACGGGGAAGCCTCTCCGCCCCTCAGCTAAGCTCTGGAGTGGTGGTGGGGGGGAACGATTTCCAGCCTGTTCCCGCCCCAAACCTGCTCCACAGCACCCTCTTCACCAGCCCCACCCTGGGTCCTGCCACATTCTGTGTGAACCCTGACAGAAATCTGGGGGGGGGCATGTGACCCTGTATGCCCCCACCCACATGTTGCCTCAGGAAGACGTGGCGCCAGGTACCAGGAGAGGCGGGTCCCTCCCAGGGGCCCAGCCAGGCATGCAGGGCAGAGAACCCCAGGCAGGGAGGGTCGGGGTCAGTCGGTGACACGCCCTCTGTGAGAGAGGTGTGTGTGTGTGTGACCATGACATCTCCCTGTGGGGGAGAGGGGTGTCACCCCTCCATGTGAACCCTAAAGCCTTAAAGATAAGAAGGTAAATAAAAAGAATCCAACCATGCAGTATTTCTTCTTAACAGGGGCTCAGTCAACTTGATGTTAATTTGAATGTTTGTACTGCATAGTTCTGACTGATTGCCGTTGAACTCACTTGAATATGAGTAATTTTACCAGATGTCCCATATTCAGCATAGGGAAATATGGTTCCCCTATTCATAATGCCAGTCAAGGATTGACTTCTGATTGTAACAGATGAGAAGTGCCGGTTAATGAGTGGAGCTGGCCGGCGCCTGAGGAAGTCGAACAGAAGCATGATAGATGGCCGATATTAGGGAAGATTACATTAGCTAGCCATTTCCCCTTGGGAAAGTTACCCAACTAAATTTCACATCTGACCGAGATGAGCTAATACAATTTTCTGCTGACATGAGTAACCCAGTCTCGTGGCATGAGAAAGGGAAATGTATGAGACAAGTGTAACCGATGTGAGATCTTGGAAGCATGGAAACTTCACAAGGCTATTAACTGGGATGTGCCAGATGCTGTGGGCCAAGGGATTATTCACAAATTTGTGAAGTATCAGAGGGGTAGCCGTGTTTGTCTGGATCTGTAAAAAGATCTGTTTAAAAAAAAAAATTGTGTATCTATCAATGTCATATGTATCTTGGTGAGCTAGCGACTGTATTCTAGCTCCATGAGGAAGGGTTACCAAACTTCTTCCCAGGACTAAAATCAGTGGTGGGTGATTACTGCAAATCCCAGGACGGGTAAATGACTCTGGAAAAGTACCATGCCATGGAAAGAATTGGTTCAGACCAAGTGCAAGAGGCCCAGGAGACAAAAGGGCTTTTGGTATAAAGGGTCAGTGTGAACTGACTCTGAGTCCATCTTTTGGATCCAAGAACTGACATGAAACTCTGAGGGCAGAACCCTGCTGGAGGGTTTGGAAGGACTGAAATCTGCCACGGTCTCCATGTGGCAGATGGGTGACAGCTGGTAAGCTTAGCATGCTAAGCTTACCAGCTGTCACCAGCTGCTAAGTCCAACGGAGGGCAACAAAAATGATTAGGGGGGTGGAGCACATGACTTATGAGGAGAGGCTGAGGGAACTGGGATTGTTTAGTCTCCAGAAGAGAAGAATGAGGGGGGATTTGATAGCAGCCTTCAACTACCTGAAGGGGGGTTCCAAAGAGGATGGAGCTTGGCTGTTCTCAGTGGTGGCAGATGACAGAACAAGGAGAAATGGTCTCAAGTTGCAGTGCGGGAGGTCCAGGTTGGATATTAGGAAACACTATTTCACTAGGAGGGTGGTGAAACACTGGAATGCGTTACCTAGGGAGGTGGTGGAGTCTCCTTCCTTGGAGGTTTTTAAGGCCCGGCTTGACAAAGCCCTGGCTGGGATGATTTAGTTGGGAATTGGTCCTGCTTTGAGCAGGGGGTTGGACTAGATGACCTCTTGAGGTCCCTTCCAACCCTGATATTCTATGATTCATGCATGTGGACCATTGTCTTTGTAATGCTTTTGTCCTAAAATGCTGTGAAACCTGGCTGGTCACTAGTAACACTGTCATTCACCCTTGAGAAAGAGCCAACTGCATGTGATGGACTAAGGTCAGACCTGCTGGCATAGCCACAGTGAATTGCAGGGGGACTTCAAGCCTCAGCCCCTGGCCCATAGAGGGATGCAGAGAGGTGACGTCTGGAGGCCTTAAACTCAAGGGGTGCCCTTGAGCAGACCATGGAGAGGGCAGATTGTCAGTTAATCCTGTAACTGACACCAATTAATCCATATCACCTCTGTCATGCTACATTTTATCAGCACTGCATCAAAAATGGCCTCTTGCTTCCCCTCCCCCGCCCCAATGTGTAGTTTCCTTAAGGAGTACATTTTATGTATCCCAGGAGCTGTGCAACATTGCACTTGTAAGATGTGCCGTGTTGTGAGGCAAGAGTTTTCAGCAGAGGCCTGCTCATTCACTACTCATTTTTCACTAGGTATCTAAGTTACTCTCACCCACATGATGCCACCTTACTAAGCGCCACACCCAAAATGTCCTGTGCATGTTCAGTGTGATTTTTTTTTTAATGGGTCTTTATACTACCAAGTGTTGCCTGATCTATAAATTGTGTATTGTTTATTTAAGAATCCCCAATTGACAAACTAATGCTCTGAGGTTAGACAGGTTTCTGTTTCAAGACCAGGCCCAGAGTTATTAGAATTGCAGTTGACATGGAAACCCCAATGTGAATGGGAGCTGCCATACTTAGGAAAAAATGTTTTGAGCTTTTACTAGTGGTGGTAACAAAGTTAGTAAACATGTGAGTGTTCTGATGCAAACAAGAACGTAACAGTAATGCAGTATTAACGTTCTGTCCAGTGTCATGTCATACTCAAGAGTTGTGGAGCCCTAGGAGGTGGGACACAGGTGGTGGTAGTGGTCCACGAGGGTCCTGGCCAATCTCTGGCATGCCAAGTGATCCCAATGGTCAAGGTCTCGAAGGGCTAACCTTGGCCTAGTCCAATTATAGGGTCTGATGGCTGCCATAAATATTCATAAGTGTTCAGCCCCCATTACCCATAACTGACTTGCCAACATTTTTAGAGTGAGGGTGTCCCTATTCTATAGTATGTTAATTATCTCAAATTTCTTAGCATATATGTCAATTGGTAACTAGCAATCCTGCCGTTAAGCATCTGATAATGTTCCAATCCTAAAATACCCAAACTGGCATTAACTGACTTTTGTATTTACCTGTCAGCATTTTATGCAGAACATCAGCAGAATTTTTTTATTGCAAAATCTTATGCCATCTTGTGACTTTAGGTCATTGTTGGTCAGCTTATTTATACTAAGGCTGAATGGGCTTAATATAAGAACATAACACAAAAACAGCCATACTAGGTCAGACCAGTGGTCCATCTACCCAGTCTCCTGTCTTCTGACAGTGGGCATTGCCAGATGCTTCAGAGGGAATTAACAGAACAGGCAATCATTGAGTGATCTTCCCCCATCATCCACTCTGAGCTTCTGGCAGTCAGAAGCTAGGGACACTTAGAGCCTGGGGTTGCATCCATGACATCATGGCTAATAGCCGTTGATGGACCTATCCTCCATGAACTTATCTAGTTCTTTTTTTAAACCCTGTTAGTTTAGGCCTTCCCAATATCCACTAGCAATGAGTTCCGCATTGTTTGACTGTGCATTGTGTAAAGAAGTACCTCCTTTTGTTTGTTTTAAACCTGCTGCCTATTCATTTCATTGGGTGACTCCCTGGTTCTTGTGTTATGAGGACTAAATACCACTTATTCACTTTCTCCACACAGTCACTATTTCATAGATCTCTATCATATTCTCTCTTAGTCATCTCTTTTCCAAGCTGAAAAGTCCCAGTGTTTTTAATCTCTCCTCATACAGAAGCTGTTCCATACTCTAATCACTTTTGTTGCCCTTCTCTGTACCTGTTCCAATTCCAATATACCTTTTTGAGATGGGGTGACCAGAATTGTACACAGTATTCAATGTGTGGGTGTACCATGGATTTATATAGTGGCATGATGATCTGTCTTTTTCCTCTAACTTTTCTGTTTCCCTGCCTCCCACTACCCTGAGGCTTCTCTGCCTAAGACCCATCAGCTGCTCTTCCAGGAGTACTGCTGAGTTCTGGGTGGAGAAGTCCTAGAGCAGCAAGAGAGGGAATAGGGCAGAAGGGGAGTTCTCATACATTTTGGGATTGTCTAGACCTCCAGGCACTGTGGTCAACACAACCACCCTTTTAAATCACCCAGGCTGCTACCTAACTGGGATGGAAAGATGGTAGAGGGGAGTCTGCGAACATCTCAGTGACCAGAAACCTCATAATGACCAACCTTCAGATGGCCCACATTGGCAACCACTGGGCAGGAAGAATTTCCCCAGATTCCCCTACAATATCTGAGTTCCCATGAACCTCTGTGTACAGCATTTCAGACAGTTCAACATGGCACTTCAGCCAGCAGCTGTGAACAAAATAGCCAGCACAACCACTTAAGTATAATTACATCTACAGATCCAGTGAAGGACCAGGCCTAGGAAAGCATTGACATTTGCAGCCTTTTTCTTGACTCTTTGTGGCTAAAATAGAGGCATTCCAAGAAGATCTAGCATAATCAATGAATAATGGCTGCCAGTATTCTATGCTTTTAGAGTTTTTATTTTACACTTGTTTTGATGAAGATGCCTTTAAGTTTTTCCATTTTTCTAGCAGAAATGAGGTCAAACCCACCAGAGAATGAAACTGTGACTTTTTGCTGTTCTTTGTACAATTTATATCTTCTGGGAATATATTAAAGTGATAACAGAAGTTGTTCTCCAGATCTGTTGCTTATTTACTGCAGTAAAGGATGACTGTTCTAAATCATTAGAAATGGTGGGATGTGGACATTGGATGACTTAGGTTATTGATAATGAGACAGACCCCCTGGTAGCAATTCAGTTCTGGCCCATACAGAAAGTAATCAAATGTCACTGCTGTCTGCTATCCACTGGAAAAAACCTATGTGAAATGAGTTGTGGGTCACAGTCCAGTCATTACTGTTACCAGGGCACATGGCCTCTATGTCAGCAGTTGAGATGGGGAAGGAGGGAAAGTAGGACGGGAGAGACACAAGAGACTAATAGGAAATGAATGGTGGTTCCCATGTTTTAGGGCATCAGGAAAAGAAGGTAAGTGAAGTCTCCATCTCAGCAGCCAGGAAGCGAGAGAGAGAGAGTAGGTATATTAAAGGTGGATCTTTCAACCTGAAATTATCCCACACATTAGCAGAGAAGTAGAGGAAAATTTAAAAAATCGTGAGATTTAAAATGTACCATCAACTCACACGTTTTAGTCTGGGTTATCACTTTTTAATCAGACTCACAATTTTTTTTTAAATCCTTTGAGAATGGCAGGATTGAACTGGTCACTACTGGGATGCCATTAAAATACTATTTCTTTGAGGCAGCAAGCAGTGTTGTGTCTGAATATGAATTTCAATACACACAGCAGTATCCTTGCCATATGTCTGTCAAAACTCTTGCTGGTATCTAGTCACTACCTCCATGGATGGTAGGTATTTTAAACACCTTTGAGGAGCTCAGCTTAAGGGTATTCAGCACTTTACAGAATCAGTCTCTGACGACCAGATCCCCAGGGTATGTAGGTCCCTAACTTCCGTCAAATTAGTGGGAGTTAAGCTCCTAAATCTCTTTTGGGATCTGGGCCTGAGTTCTTAACACCTGTGTGCACACACACAGAGGGGATGTGGAACTTCTCAACTCTCAATAAATGCACAAAAATATCTTTCCAGAAACTTGAATAATTCTAAGTAGCAGTCCCAAGGGATTACAAGAGAAACGCAAAACTAATATTTAAAGCCATTTGCTTTAGACTGAATTTTAGTCAAGGGCAACCAAATGGTGCTCTGCCCAGTGTTTGGTCATGAATGAAGTATGAAAGGGAAAAAAACCTCAAAGTACAATGCCCACAGAAAGTACAAACAGTGTTATATAATCAGTGCTCTAGGTTACTGGCTGTCCTCGTCTGACTTCCTGCGGCTTCTACACAGGGCAAGACTGTGAAGCCCTTACTCACAGTGGAGAGCAATTCCCTGTGTGGTCCTATTGACTTCTCTGGTACTCCCTGCTAGTGCAAGTGAAGGATTCACAAATAGGGCTTCAGCATTTAGCTGGGTTGCATTAAAAGAAGCCCACTCAGCCCCATATTCTGAAGCTCTTGAGAACACCCAGATATATATTGTTTAGAGCAGTGGTCTCCAAAGTGGGGTGCACGCACCTCGGGGGGGTGCGCAAGAGGATCCTTGTGGGTGTGCGGCAGGAGGAGCTTTTTTTTTTTTTGCTTCACATCAGTTTGGGCTTCAGCAAAAATGGTAGAGGCGGCACGGCAGGGGGTGCGTGCTCAAAAAAATTTTACTGATGGGGTGCACAATCAAAAAAGTTGGGAGACCACTGGTTTAGAGGACACTTTTCCTGTTGGTGCACTAAAAATTCACATCTGTTTATCTTGTGTGGCTCCTATCATAGTGGTATGTGAAAACCTACTTGTGAGGATGAGACTCCCCTTTTGCGTTAGTTTGAATTAATACCTATCACTCCTCCATCTTAAAAGCACTTTACAAATATTATGTAACTCATCCCATGTAGATACCTGGTATTGACAGCAAATAGATCCCTGATGGTGGCTTCTTTTCTTTGTTTTCAGTGCTTTTCAATATGCAGATATTGAATCGGAGCCTCTGGAAGGGAAAATGCCTTAATACTCCTTTCCCTCTGCCCTTCACCTCCATTCCCACCCCCACAAGCTCTCTCCTATTTTTCTTCCCCAAATGTAAGTGATTTACTTTAATTTCTTTTTCTAAAAAAGATGTATTTAGATTAATCCCTCATGTAACTCCACTGAAGGCAATGGTTACCTCATGATTAATTTTATTCTTGTATGAGCTTGCAACTAGTTTTCTTCCTCCCTTAATATTGCTTTCCTCATTCTTTAAACAGCTATTTCAGTTTGGTGACTGAAACTTTAAGGCCTTAAGCCTGTGCAGGATCATGCATGTGTGTGACTTTATGCATATGGGCCCTGACCCGTGAAGGGCTTCAACACATGCTTAACTTTGAGCAAGTGTGTAGCCCCATTGAGTTCAATGCATGTAAGCATCGTCCTCAACTCATGCATGAGTTTGTGTTTGCAGGTCTGAGGCCTATGAGACTGAGAGAGACGCTTCTCTGTCCAGGGAAATCTTTAAAATCAGCTGTCATGCCAATTTCAGGTCAGACTGCCAGAAAACAGGGCATATACCCCAAATAGGTGGTGTACTCTATCATAGACTTCATCAAGCCAGTAACAAATGTGTGCTTCCAAATTACTATACAAGTTATTGTAAAGCCACAGACAGTCCCTTTCAGCCCTCTAGTCCCTCTTGCACCATCCAGACAAAGCAGACTTCTGTGATAAATGATTATTAAAACCAGAAATCACATATATTAGGCTCTTCCAGCTCCTGAGAGCCAACCTCTAACCCAAGTCAAAATATACTTCAGGATCTCACCCAAAAACCATGCTGGTAGTCAAACTTTTAGTAAGCTAAAACTAAAGGTTTATTGCTTTAAAAAGAAAGTTATTAAAAGGTTACAGTGAATCATATACATTAGATTTCAGAGCTTGTAGATCAGGATAATAGCAGTGATGTTGAATCTGCTAGCTTGGAATGAGTCTCTCTGATTCATGCAAAAGATTGGGGTTCTCAGTCCATTGTTCAAAGCTCCCTTTGTTAGAAATCACACTCCAGAGATATGGAGTAGGAAAGAGGCAAGGAGGTGATGTCACCATCTCCAATTAATATCCCTAGTCCATGGAAAAGTACTGACTCAGACATGGAGTCATGGATCACATGTTCTACCTCTCCTGCTGAGTCATGGGCATCCATTATCCATGTGCTCTCTGAGGTGTCCTCTAGAGGGTCCTACTGGAAGAGTTGATTCTCCTTTAATGGCCCATCAACACATGGCTGGTTAATCTTGATGTAAATCTGCCTTGTGGGTATTACCCAGGAACACATGTTTAGTAACACGCATACAGTAACATTTCATAACTTCATACACAATGGTGGTACAACATTGCAACAGGATAATAATACTTAGCAATTTATAACTTTTCCAATGATCCCTTACAAGGCATGCTTTGTACAAGATTTATCACAATTGTATTTGTGACATTAGTGCAGACAGTCACCTCCCTTTTTCTACAGAGTCACTAGCATTCTTAGGTCCCAGTCCAATTCCCATTTAAATCAGTGAGCGTCATTACTTCAGGGCTTGTCAGCCACATGTGGCCATTCCACATACCCACATTGCATTAGGGTCTCACCAACTCTCTACTACCTCCTCACATCCTGCATGTTCATGTTTTGTCCAACAATTGCTTTCCATCTTTTAAATATATTTGTAAAGACTGGTTCTGTCTGTGCAATTAGCTCTGGAGTGTGACTTTAGTACATAGCTGATTGATGTCAGAAGAGTTCAATGGGCTGAATCAACCCAAGCACTTTACAGGATATTTAAAAGTGGAGTTATCTATTATTAAATATGAGGAGCATGCTGTCTAAACAGTCCAAAAGGACACGAGAACAAACAATGGGAGCACATTGACCTGCGTGGTGTTTGCAGAGAGCTCAGTTTCCTGAAATCAAACTAGACATCTGGGCAGAGGCAAAATATTTAACCAGGTCAGCAAAACCCAAGTGAAAGTAAATGGTAATTGAGAAATGGGATTCCTGAAAGCTGCCCATATGCTGCTGAAGTGGAATGAGGAAAATAACTGGAGTTAGTTGAATACTCTAGAAAAAATTGCCAATAGTGTGTGGATATTAAGTATTTGGCTAGATGCGGTTTTGTTCAAGCCCCATATATCTAGATTCACAAAGGGATTCAGGTGCCTAACAGTTACACACCTAACTCCAAAATTTAGATGTGCCAAAATTCTGCTTAGCTGCTGCCTAACCCCATAGGTGCCTACATTTCCACTGGTAAAATTCCCAAGGCATCTAAATTTCTGCTGTTGGACATGTGAAAGGCTTCCTACATCCTGATGCCCAGAGACTAGGTGATGCCTAAGCCCCAGGACAATCTTCAAACTAGACATTCCCCAGCCTATTGGGAAAGTGTGTTCGGAGGCTCCCTGAGAACATACCTACCAGATCAGGTTCTGAGAAGGAGGTGATACCTTTCCCTTCCCGCCCCCTCCATACCGAATTGCCCAGTGACTAGAGCACTCTCGCATGATATGGAAGACCCAGGTTCAAATCCTCTCTCTGCCTAATATGGAGCAGGAACTTAAAGCCAGGTTTCCCCCCTCCTCAGGGAGTTCCCTAGCCCTTGATCATAGGGCATGCTAGGGTGGGTCTCTCTTGTTGAAGCTGTTCCACTTTGTACGGGATACTTAAACATTCATTGAGCCAGGGAGAGAATGAGAGGCTCAGCAGTAATCAGTAGGTTATACTTCTCCGGTGATGCAGGTTCCAGTCCCTGCTGCACCAGCAGCTCAGGGAACCTGGAGAGACAGCCCCAAATTGTGGGTAGCTGGCAGGAAAGACCAGACTCCCTTTACCCCCACCTCCCCCCGCAGACAGTAATTATCCCTGCTTCCCTGTTCTGTCTTTCTCCAGCAAGTGTTAGTGGGGCAGGGAGGGAGATTAAATGTGAGTCACCCTTATACATTACAGTGTTTCATTGTAAATATTGTTGTCTCGTCTACTGCCACCGGTGTCACCCCTTTGTCAAGCTGTAGCGGATGTCTGAGCCTTTGCGGTCAGCTTCCAGGGGAGGAGTGTCATTGAGTCTAGGCACATTCCAAGTGTGACTTCTTTTATTTACCCTCCTACATTCGTCCTGAAATAAGATGGCTAGAGAACACCCAGAGCAATCACTTACCCGGGGATCTCAGCCCCACATCAATGTCCGTTTTTCAGGGAGCAATACTGCCTCAAGAATTGACTCTGCTCTCTGCCTTGGGCTCGGATTAAACTCTACTGCGGCTTGCACAGTTCCCTCTCACCCAAAGCTGCCTCTACACGCAACTGGGCATAACCCTAACCTAAAAACATGCAGCATGTCTTCCCAAGAGTCTAAACTTGCTCACACACTAAGAAAAAGAATGTGGGAGATCATACCAGCACCACCTGGTGCTGCCTGCTGTAACAATAACTAAAATACATGGTTGGACACACACGCTAGCTCTGAAAAGTCCTGGCTTGCTAAATAGGTCTAGGCTAGTCTGTCAGGACCATCTCTGGGAGGCAGTGTTCATTCACCCACTCCTGATACAGACTGGAGTAGAAGGAGTGAGGAGCAAACCATGTGTAACCCTCCCCTCATGTGGTCCCTCCCACACTGGGGCCCAATGCAGGCTTTGCAGCAGGTCACACCTATCCCAACCTGTGACTGATCTCAGATACTATGATGGAAAGTAAGTCCAGAAGGGACCATCATAATCATCTCATCTGACTCTTGCAGAACACAGGCCATAAAATGTCACCCAGTGTTTCCTGCATCCAACTTGATTTGCAAATAACTGGACTGGTTCAGAAATGGCTCAGGAAGGGGAAAAAGTTACAATTACTCCCCCGGCAAGGAACTGGCCTTCATGGGCCAAGCCTTGACTTCACTTTCTCCCTGCTCCTCTACAATTTAGCCAGGCCCCCAGAAGGCAGGGTGTTTCCCTTGTGCCCTCATCTGCTCCCAATGTGCCTCTACATAAGGGAGAATCTGGTCCATGTTAAAAATCATCAGTAGTTTAAGAGAGGAGAAAAGAATCATGTCTACTTAAACAATACATTTCTGCTCCTTTGTAGAATGTGCCTTCCCATTCTCATAGGCAGGCAGGAGCTTAAGCACATGCAGAAGTCTATAGACCTCACTTGATTAATCCTTACCCCCATCGCTCAACGCTTACCCATGTCAATAGCCCTATTGACTCTGCAGTCTTGGGAATGGAGGTTGTTCATAACTCGAAACAAAATGTTATGGTGGTTCTGTCAAAAGTTTACAACTGAACATTGACTTAATACAGCTTTGAAACTTTACTATGCAGAAGGAAAAAATGCTGCTTTTAACCATCTTAATTTAAATGAAACCAGCACAGAAACAGTCTCCTTAACTTGTTAAATCTTTTTTTTAAAAACTGTCCCTTTATTTTTTAGTAGTTTACTTTTAACACAGTACTGTACTATATTTGGGTTTGTTTTGTTTTGTTTTTTTGTCTCTGCTGCTGTCTTATTGCATACTTCTGGTTCTAAATGAGGTGTGTGGTTGACCGGTCAGTTCATAACTCTGAGGTTCTACTGGAACTCCCTTGTGGTGAAACTGATGCAAGAAAGAGAAGAGTTGGGCCAGTTATGCAACACCTACATTGGTGAAGGTTTACTCCGGCAAGTAAGTCAATAAGGCTACTAGTGTGTGGAAGTGCTCCCCAACTTCTATAAGGGTTTTATAACTTGGACCTTACTATCTGTAAAATTCTGGACTCCACGGGACATAAGCAATGGCAGAAGAGGGTGACACTGTTCAGTAAATGTGGAAATTTGACAATTTAAAGAAAAACACCAGCAAATTAAAGGGTCTGTGAAAATAGGTCAATTATGTTTTTAAAAACAGGATCCGTATTGTCTCTAGCACACTGAATCTACTTAAAGAATGCCTTATAATGTGCCAGACATTAGATTACGGCCATCCAAATTTGTAATACATAATTATTTAATTAGCAGGAATACATAAGAGCAAAAATGAGTTGGCCTTGGCCTGCAGGGCACAGGTGCTTAAAAAGAGGCAGGTCTGGTTAACGCAATAAATCCGAAAAGGGTTCGTTTCTGAAAAGAACAGTCTTGTCAAAAAGAAAGCAACGGTTACAAGGGGTTAGAAATGGTTTATTAACTTCATTTTCTGCAAAAGAAATTACTTACACTATTATAAAGAGCCACCGATGTAGTTAATCAAATTACACTGCAAGAACTAATTAGAAATATATTTAGCAGATTACTTATGGATAAGAAATGACATATACTCTCCATGCTGCACCGCATGTTAATTTCCTGGTTGTGATTTATGATCATTTAAAGTGATCATAAATAAAATATTTATTTAGGTCTTTGAGTGCCTTGTCATCAGAAAAGAGCAACGAGAGACACTAGAATAGGCTGAAGTGCTGATAGTGACATGACTGCTACTACTGTACCCTAATCACAGGGGTCTGCTTTTCAAAGATGGGTGCAAGCAAATTGCACTTAATCATGTATTTGCATACACTCATGGCATGTTGATGCACAAGTACTCCGTTTTCCACGTTCCAATGCACCCATCTTTGAAAATCATGCTGTACGTGTTTAATATGCCATGCTTTGAATGAGGGATGAGTCCTTGTGAAGGTAGCACCGCTAAATGAAACCCTTCGTTAGGTTGAGCGGAAGAGCATGTGATAGGACTGTGAGCTGTTTGGAAGTGAGTGAAGATTGGGAGCCAGGATGAGGACGGTGACTCCATGCCATGCCAGAGGGGTGTTAGATTCATCCTGGGCATTATAGGGGATAGCACCCAGCAGCTGAAGGAAATCACAGACTACGGCCCTTCAGCCTCTCAACATCTATGAGAACAAAACTTGGAGGTTGGGGGAAGCTCTGGATCCAGATGCAAATTAAGGATAACATTTGTGGTGAGTGTCAGTCAGTACGCATCAATATGATATGAGGGCTGCAAAGCTTGCACATCACTGGATAATCTCTTCCTTGCAGCCATGGGGGGCCTAACATTTAAGCCAGGTTCATCTGAAATGTTCACAAACGGCAACTGCCCTAGGCAGAATTTCAGGTTTGTAATGAAACCTGAAACTTTTCCATCTAGCTGGATCTGCCCACCTACCTTTGGCAGTCATAGCAACTCCCAGTGTGGAGTGCCAAAAAACCATAAGATTGGCTTAAAAATCGTAAGATTTTAAAAACACTAAACAATGGGGGGGCTTGTTTTTGTTTTTTTACCTCCTGTACGTGGTAGGTAGCATTATTTCTTCTGCATTAGAGCCTTTTGGTGAAAGCTGAGATTCTTATCTACTTATAGGCATCCAGGAGCTGGGGCTTTAAGAAAAGCACCAGCTACTGTGAAACGCCTGATCAAATCGGGAGAGTTGTCAACATGCCGTGGTATTGACAAGTTATCGATCACCTTAGCATGTAGGCGCTTTGTGTGCAGGACTGGGCTCTTTGATACCAAATCTGCACCTGAGAATTCGTACTGCTGCTTGGAATCCTGTTGATTTCAGAGACTCTTCCGAGGACTGATGGATCATGTATACGGATCAGGCACTGCTACCCTGGAGGTGTTCTGCTATTCTAGCCATGAGCACAGTATAAAAATGCAGGACAAAATTTTCAAAGATGGGGGGACTTCTACAGCTATATTTAGGCACCGAAATAGAAACTTCAACATGGACTCTAGCTGCACTTGAACCAGGAGCCTGAACATGAATTTGGGAGTCCAACTCTAGTTATCAAAGTCAAAATATTTTTTGGACACTGGTAGAACCTGGTTTCAAAATTGGGCCCTGGAGGTATCAGTCTGATCACATTTTAAATTGGCATTGAATTGCTCCTCGTTGCTTTTGATTTTGCTCAAAATGCTCAGTAACATTCTTATGGCAGTGAGTGAGTTCATGGTGCTCCATTAACAGCTTGTAATGATAATATATTAGATGCTTTTGGTCGCACATAACTACTGGCTAAAGCTTAAATAATTAGTGGTCTTCTGAGCCCAGTAAAGAGCAGCGGTGGCAGCTTTTAAAGTATTCTCAGTGCTCACTGGAAGGATGACCAGATACCGAAGGCTTTATTCCCTTACGGCTACTTTAAGTACCTTTTTATGTTGTTTTATTTTCGTTTTAACTTTGAGACTGTGCATGTGATAGCTGCACTACGTCCCCACTTGATGGTACAAATCTTCTGGAACCACAGGAAGTAAATATGGGGCAGAGAGCTTCTGAGGGACGCGGGACTTGGTTTATGTATTTTATTGCAACAAAAACAACTTCCAGGAAACCATAGCTCTACTCGAGGGCTGAGGTTATAAACCCTTTGGTTCCACCGGCCACAAGAAGTAACCAACAGCATCTTGTTGTCACTTGTTCTGTTAGAAACCTGGCAAATATACTTGTCACACAGAAAGAGAGAATCTGGCGGGCAAGGTCCTCCACTGGTGTACATCAACATAGCTCCATTGAGGTCAACACCAGTTGAGGATCTAGCTGCTAACTGGCAAGGCTTTATTCAGGAAAAATAGGCCCTTTATGAGTTTGAAGCACGTGATTCAAATCTGAACGTCTTTTACAGCTTTTACTGTCCTAAAATCAAGGGGGTGGGAGCCATAGTTCCGCTTCTGCCTCTCTTTATTGCTAGATATTGGAAGCACCACATTCTTCTTGCTCCTGTTAAATATTAGATGGGTGTCTACTTTTATGCTGGTTGAAATCAAAACCATCCTCTTCCTTTAATATCCCTCTTACAATTCTCCTCGCCCTTTTATACATATAATAATATTATTAAAGTTAAGGAGAGCTGTGAGAGAGACTCATTAGGGTTTCCTCCTGAGCTATCTCTACATCACTATGTAAAAGTGAGGTTTCGTTTGGTTTGGTGTGTGACCTGTTTGTTTTTTCCTTGGAGAGCTTTTTGTGTTATGGGAATGGGAGGGAGGTTGTTGGTGGGTGGCTGGGTGTTTTTAACTAAACAGAATTGGCTGCTGTTGGCTCTCAGCGGACATGTATTTTTTTCCCCTTAGCTGCCATTGTTAAACTCCTCAGAGCCTCTTTAGTCCTTCAAAAACTGATTATTTGCAACAGTCCTATCTGGGAAGGGGGAAAGCATGTAAACCATGTCTGATAACTGGTGTGAATGTAATGCAGTGTTACCTCACTAGCAATAGCAATGTGATTGCACGTGTCGGAGCATAGAGATGAAATCTTCTTGGTGTTGTCTTCCGTAATGCTTTAGCAGTCAACACTGGGCATGCAGCAAATGGAATCCATCACTAAGCCGACCTCTGCTCCGACAGTGGTCATGTCAAAATGAGGCTTCCTTGTGCCCCTCTGCATATGTTTACAGGGAGAAGTCTGGATCGCTGCTGTGGGGGTGTCGAAGAAGGAACTGCCCTTTCCCTGACATGCTTCCCTCTTTTCCCCAACCCTGAAGAACTCTGCAATTAGGGAAGGGCTGGGGAGGAGACAGAGAGGGAGTGGGCCTTAAGGTCTGACAGATTCTCTCTGCACCTATGCTGTGGAGTCCCCCTGCTGGCTAGTTGCGGTTCAGGGCTGGCTGGGCAGCAACATGGAGACAATGAGTGTGTCTACACTGGAATAAAAGATCTGTGGCTGGCCCGGCTCAGCTGTCTCAGCCTCATGGGGCTGCAGAGCTGTAAAATTGCTGTGTAGACGTTCTAGCTTGGGCTGGAGCCAACCTGCACCCAAATGTCCACACAGCAATTTTACAGCCCTGCAGCCCGAGCTCCGCGAACCGAGTAAGCTGACCCAGACCAGACCAGACGTACTCAAAGGGACCTTCAGTGTGGCGCTCCCTGTATATCCTGCAGCAGCCCGAAAGTTTAGGAATTAGTGCCTGTGGCACATGGAATAGGATACTGGAGTGTTTGGGGCCATAATCTTGAATATAACTCAAGTCCCTAATGCGTTGCTAAGCATTCCCCTCGGCTCTCAGTAATTTTGTGAACCATCATTTTAATTTTCTTTAACACACCTTCAATGCTAACTTTTTTTCTCCGCTGAATTACAGTTAAATAGGTAGGGGTCTGCTGCAAGGAGACATAACTTCCATATTTTATACCAAAATAATAACCCATTATCTACCAAAAATGCATGGTAATCAAGTACATAGCAACTGCTGGTTCCAATGATCATCAGAGCTTGTCTAACATTTTGTGATCCAACTATTCTGGAAGGGTCAGAGGCTGCCGTGATTACTCCTATTGAGTAGCACTTTACATTGTGAGCAATGTTGTGAGCAATCTCACTTATTTCAATGGGATTACTTGCAGAATACGGTCCCCTTCAGTGGCAGAATTTGGCCACGTGTGTATCTGCATGTATGGCGTTCTGTTTATCATTATTGGAATTAGAACCCACCCTTTTAGTCTGACCCTGTTTCCCACCCAATTTCTAGACCAAAGGCCTTCTGAGGTCTGCCCAGAAATAACGTGCTGTAATGGCAGTTCCCTGAAGAGCTCTAAAAATCTCTGTTCACGGTGCAAAGGAAATGAATGCGTAAGGACTTGCTGCTAGGGCATGCAGCTCCAGTCTTATCGGATCTCTTATAAGTAGCCAAGCTGGGGTTACAGGAGGGATGAATGCAACCTTGGGCATTGAGCAGCCAAATGTCTGTAACCTGCGGCAGCTGCTATCCAGCCATTGCACCTCCCTCCACCCCCACCTTCACTTTTCTCTCGCTACTCCCCCTGAGGGAGAGGAGGAGCCTACCGAAGTCTGGCTTCTTTCCCCCAGGGAAAAATCCAGGTGCTACAGTGAGTAATGCTAATGGTGCAGCAGGTAGCAGTGTTTCCTCTACTTTAGGACTAAACATGTGTCCCAGTATGTTGTTAAGGAGATGTGTGCTGCTGGATATGCCATTCCATTCCTGTGCACAAGGACAGATAGAGAGCAACTGAGTTTTGCATTAGAGACAAGAGGGAAAAGGGATTTTTGGCTCAGATCCTCAAAGGTATTGAGGCCCCTGTCTTCCATTAAATCAATGGGAACTAGGTGCCTAAATGCCTTTAAGAATCTAGGCCTTTGTGCCCTCCATATGTACCAGCGCCAGGTACAATCTGACTCTTGAAAAATGTATAGTTTAAGGGCCCACTCTGAACCCATCTGTGATGGTCTAGTGGAAAGGTGACTGCTCTTGTAGTCTAAGAAGTGTCAGGTTCAAATCCCAGATGATTTAGGGGAAGAAATGTATGGTTAAGGTGCTGGCCTAGGACTTGTGAAACCTGAGTTCAGTCCCTTCCTTGTCTGACTTTGGGCAAATCAGTTAATTTCTCTGTGCCACAGTGCTGAATAGGGATAATAGGACTCTCCTACCTCATGGGGATCAATATACTGAAGATTATGAGATGCTATGTTAAAGAGGACCATATAAATACCAGACATGTACAGATGGATGGAAGTTGTTCCATAGACTCTAAAGAGTTTTGGTTGAGGGCTTAAATTCCTCCTATAACTTAAACTGAATACACTCCTGACGTCCAGTCCTAAGCTGTTTGTATTGTTGCTTTGTGCGCTTAAATGGCTTTGTAAAGCACTTGAGTGAAAGGCATTATGCAAGTGTCATTGATTGTCATGGTTTTGTACCTGCTAATCCTACAAAATAAACTTCTGTTCGAGAAATTGAAACTAACATGAGGAGCAATTTTAAAATCTCCTGTGGCAGGGCTAGTTTAATAAAATCTCGGTAGCTATGTGGTATGGGTGGCATTGTCTCTGTTGCTTCCCATTTATTTGGTGAAGGCCACCACATCTGAAACAGTCACTAGTAATTTAAGCAGTTATTCTTGTGGTTTTTATTGGGGGGAGGGGGGATTATATGAACAGGGAAAGGCTGAGGAAAAAAATATAGGCTTTTTTAATTCAGTTCAAGCCCTGGGTGAGGCATCAAGAAGGAGCCAGTGACCCATAGCCTGGAAGGCCCTTAAAGAACAAATGTTAAGAAAAGTATATGCTAAATGTGCACCTCTTATTAGGAATGTGCAAGGGAGCTCAAGGTTTGGCATTTAGCCACATTCGACATATGAGACACACCCACAGTGGGGACCTAACTTATCCTGGGAGCAATTCAGTTGGAATGGCGTTACTGGAGGGACGAATGGGGTTACAGGAGGGATGAATGCAACCTTGGGCATTGGGCAGCCATACTTCTGTTACCTGCAGCAGCTGCTATCCAGCGTTGGATGCCATTGAACCTCCCCGTCCCCCTTCACTTCTCTCTCACTACTCCCCAGGGGTGAGAGGAGGAGCCTACAGAAGTCTGCCGCCTTTCCCCATGGACAACATTGAGAGGGAGGGGCACTTTCATTTTCCCCATCCTGGAGGCCAAGGGAGCAGCCTTGTATCTTTCCCCTTCCCTATCCCATAGGCCATGGAAATGACAGCAGCCATGTTCTTTTACTCTCCTCCCCACGGAGACCAGAGAGAGAGCCAGCCCTCCTGGCATTCTTTCTTCTCTTCTTGAAAGAGATGGTGACTAGGATCCCCAGCTCAACAGGTTGAACACTGTTGGGTCTTCATGGGCAGATTGAGGAATGTACCGATGAACACATCCCTCATTCTCCATTAGCTGAGCACAAAGCAGCAACCTCAACAGGGGCTCTGCTTCTTGTAGCACACTCGAAAAATACTCCAGTTATCACAGCACTAGCCAGGATGTGCATGTAAACCCAAATATTGCTGATCTTCAGGGAATTTGGCAAAACCACTTAGTTTGACTCCCATTGCTTGCTATTTTGGTAACATTGATGTATTATTCCTTATTTACTATATTTGCAAGTCACCTTTAATTCTCCAGCTGATAAAAATGGTGAATAAAGACATTGTTGTGTAATGGTCTGCGCAGGACTGTTAGATATCAGGAAGTGCTGACCAAATCCCAGTTTCGAGGGCAATGGGCAACTATCTTATTTTCTTCCTCACAAGGTGCTGTCAGAATCGGTTAATGTCCATAAAGCACTTTGAAGATTAAAACTGCTGTGCAATAAGATGACACATAGAATGTAGGTTTTCCACCTCTCTCGCGTGATCGCTCTCTCTCTCTCTCTCTCTCTCTCTCACACACACACACACACACACACACACACACTTTTAAAATTCCTATTACATTGTTTTTGCATTAAAACATTGGTAGGATAAAGTTTGATTGGAATTGTATAGCTAGAATCCCAGTTTTACAGAGTTAATAATAAAACCACAGTGATTTTTGGATACAGTGGCATCGGTAAATGTCTATTTGTCTTTACTAGTCATTCCATTTTATCTCCACTAGACCAAGGATGCATGCCCTCGACCTAGATTAATCATTTATCGGGTAATTTGCAGTCATGTAATTGATATAAATGGCAGAACGACCGCTAGAGTGCTACCTTTGGGGAAACAATCTGCAGAAGACAAAGTGATTAAACCATCCCTTTAAACCCAGTGTAATTACAAAATGAAGGTAGTAATAGTCTTGCTGCTTGCTGCAGTATCGCTGGGTCATGCTGAACATAGAGGTAAGATGGCTTCCACTCTGCATTTCTCCTGTGAAACTTTCCATTTGAAAGGCTCCATCCAACTTCCACTGAAATCAAAGGAAAGATTTCTGTCAGTTTCAATGGAAGCTGGATCCAGTCCTCAAGCAGAAGAACTGTTTAGATAAAGACAATGGTATGGCATGGGAGCCATTTCAGAAAAGTTCTAGGGGTGGCAAAGTTGTGTTAGCATATGGAACACGGGGTGCTTATTATATGATATCTTGCAAAGACCGGGTGGGAGGCAAAAGTATGCGCCATTATGTCTTTTATAGACTTTGAAGCAGGGGGCAAACCAAGTTGGGGGGGGGCAACTGCCCCTTTTACCCTGTAGCAAATGATGCCCCTGCTGTTAAGGTGTTTGATTTTTCAAAGGCACTAACAGGAACCTCTTCACATACTGTAGTGATCAGTGCAGTCGCACAATTGATTGGCATAACTAATAGAATCATAATCACTTATTTAAAAAGTGGTAATGAACTGGATTTTTAATTGCACTCTCAATATGACAAGAGTTTCTCACTGCAACACAAACTCAGAACGCATGAAATAGAAAACGTCTTGGCATGGCTCTGCATAGGCAATGGAACTTTGCACCTTTTTGCATCTGTGGCCAAGGTGGGTAGTGAACTAAACTTACTGGGCCAGCTCCTCACTGGTGTCAGTTGTAAACTACAACAATTACACCAGCTGAAGATCTGGCTCTTTATGACCTGATAGCTGTTATGCGGCCTGTCCAAAAGGAATTGCTGCTCTCTCTCCAGTTCTTGGGGTTTGTCTGCACAGCCCACGGCAGTGAGCCTCCCAGCCCGGGTCAACCGACTCGGGGTTGCAGGGCTTGCACTAGCACTCTCAAAATAGATTTGTAAACAGTGCTTTGATGTTGTGGCTTGGGCTGGAGCTTGGGGTTTGAAGACTGGGGTGGGGGGGGGGGCTTCAGAGTGTCATCAAAATGACATATCACAATTGCCACCTTTGCAGGGAGTCTCAAACTGGGAAGCAAAGCCCTGATTGGGCACGAAGATTGACGTATCATCTTTGTCAGAAGTGGGGCACATTACTCAACAATGTGAAGGGAGAGATTGATTGCGTGGCTTTTGTTGGCCAGGCTAGGGGAGAAAAAAAACTTTAGGTCAAGGCCTTGACTCTGCCAGGATTCATATGGAGAACACGACTCTCTCTAGGGCTTTCAGTCTGGTACCTTTTGCAAACACTTTTATTTGCTTTACAAAATGAAAGACCTTGAGTAGAAAGAGCAGGGCAAAACCACAAATTCTCACTTTGGTTACTTGATCTGTAGTTTCAGACTCACAAATGAAGCTCTGCCAAAAAGAATATAAATAAATAAACATATATTTATGTATTTTATCATTATTGCACACCAGTTTACAAACGTGAAAATGAATTCCAGTAACCTTGCCCTTGAAAGCTGCCAAGTGATAATATTAAAACTAATACTTGATCATGTTAGGAATATCTCCCTGGGGTTAGTCTCCATACAAAACAACAAAAGAAAATTGGACATTAATAGATTCTACTTACTGCCATTTGCTTGTATTGATTCACAGAGACTTCTTGCTTAAATTTTTAACACTGCAAGGTTAAAAAGAAATATATGGTTATTTCACATTACTGAACCAGAGTTGTTTTGCTTCTATGATTGAAAACCTTGCCTTTGATGCCAATATACAACTTGAGGGCTGATTTAATTAAACAATGCCCCAGAATCTGAAGTGTTACAAAACCTCTATTGGAATGAAAAATGCAGGAAACTAGAGATTTTTTTTTCCCTCTCTTTGACAGGACAATCAGTCCTATAATTACAACTTTGTACATCCTTGGCCGTTGTAATCCCGTGAGGCCTGATCCTCGGCGGATTGTAAATCTGCTGATTTAAATAGAACTGCAATTGACTTACATTATCTGAGGTTCTGGTCCATGATGGATTTTTTTCCCTTTCAAAAATCTAAAGTTTTATCATGAGATCTGAATGCTGCAGGTTACCCAGCAATTAATATTGTAATTACTTTGGTTAATTGGGAAATAGCAAAGGCAATATTCTCTCTTCTAAGACACTCGTTGGATTCTTGATGTGCAAAATAACAAAGCTGGATGCAATAAATTCTGAGGATAATCTGACCCTGGAAATATCAAGAGCCTCCAAGATTTTAAAGTACCAGCATGCTACATAAGAGGCTTGAAGAAAGAAACACCAGAGAAGGAGTAAAAAGGGAAAACAGGAATTGCCCAGAGAGTTTATAGTTCTGTGAAAGATGGAGAGAGGAGCATAGGATCTCAGATTGGGTCCAGGAGAGAAGGAAAAGGATGGGAAGGGAAAATACCTCAGTAGGTTAAAATGAGCAAATTTTATGAACTCTTAGTCAGATCTTCAGCTAGTGTACATCAACATCACTTCACTGAAGTCATTGATGTGATGATATACATCAGCTGAGCATCTGACTAAAAGTTATTGTCCCATCCTTGTTTGGGGACCTGCATAAAATGAGTTGTTGGTCTCAGCCCAGTCACAGTGGACAAGTGCCTGGTTGACAAAATTACCACTACCGCTAGCATTAATTGCAGCTTTGAGTGGCAGTCCCAGCAGAAAATCCAAGATCTGAACGGACCAAAAAGACTCAACTATCTCACTCTCCATTTTTCCATATCTCCCTCTTTCAAACAGCCACAGTTAGACAGCTTGCATCAGTCACGTAAGATACCAGGCTCACAACCAACGCATTCACTTGAAAGCATTTCACATCTTATTGACAAAGAAACAAAAAGGTCATCTCCAGGCCCACCCTGTGACTTGTGCCCTCTCGTGCCGTAAGAAACTTGAGCCCAATTCCCGTGGTTGGGGAGGGTGGTGGTGAAAGTAGGGCCTAGTCCCTGTTGAGCAAATGCCATACAATGCTCTGCGGTGATCCCTCCAGGTAATCCAAGCAGCAATAATGGGGTTTGAAGGAAGGGTGTTCCATGCTGTCTCAGTAATGCAAGAGTTGGAAGGCAGTATTAATAGCAGGCAGTTCTCCTATACATAAACGCTTTTTCCCACATCAGTATCATACCCTTATTAACCCATTCAGATTTTTAAAATTGCCGAGAAGAAGCCATAAATGAAGCTGAGCGCTTCACCCCTTTTGGACATTAAAGAGACTATGGCATTTTTCATAAGAACTAAGGCTGTAACTATGTGTCCCGGTGTCAGATCATTCCTATTCCATTATCTGGAGGTCCTCACAGCCGTTAAGCTGGAAAAGAGATTTGTCACTTCTGTCCTCATCATCTTCTTAGTGGTGTTTCTGTGCCTTCTCAAACAGCTGATGTGTTTCAGGTTGAAGGGAGCCAGCTACCTTTCAATGAGAGCTGAAGTGATATGTTAGCATGTCTGTTTAAATAAGTAACACACTCTGAGATCCTATGGAATGAAGACTATTTCTCCCTAAAACACAGCCTGCTCTGTAGTCCTACTACAATTGAACCCAGATCACTGGCATCATGCCACTCAAAGCACCATCTACACTAGCAAAAAGGTGCGTATTTAAAACATGATAGCTAACATGTGACCACTAACATGTTTAAAAACCCTAGTGTAGACAGGACAAGTTGTAGTGTGGACACGTTAGCTAGTCAACGTGAGCTCTAGGGGAGAGTCTAAATTGCGGACCATCCCTGAATGGAGTACGTACCATCAATGCTGCTCTGGGAAGCATTAATTTCCATAGTGTTTTCTGCCAGCAACTATATGGATTTCTGAGGAGATCATGCTGCCTATAGGAGCTGCTCCCCTGCTCTGCCCTAACCAGTTGGCCATACCCCTGAAATCATGCATACCCCCCAGACAAGCATAGCTCCCTCCAAGAGGCTGGCACTGGCTCAGGGCTGGAGGAAGTCATCTAGTTGCCGGTCTCTTCCACCCATGCTTCCCTACCACATTTGGCAGGTAAACGTGCTCATTTCCCTTCCAGTATGTCACAGAAGAGAGGAGAAGACCCAGTGTGGTGCTCAGAGGTAGCTCTCTATCTGCAAGAAGGAGCTGTATGGAGCTGAATTTTGAGGGCAGGAGAAGAGGCTGTGGTGTGGGCCCTGGAAGACTATGAAGATGTCTAATCTAAAGACCTGATCGCAAGTCAATAAAAAGATTTTCCCCTGATTTCAATGGGCTTTGGATGAGGTTCTTAGTGAGCAGGGGTTATTTGATTGAGCTGAGCAGCCATTTTATAAATCGAAATAACCTAACATGGCTGTATGTTTTGTTTGAGTCCAAGCCTCCACTTGTAATATAATTGTCTGTGTCCTTTTCACAGCTGGTGGACTATCATTAACACCTTATTTATAAGCACATACCAGATTATTTTATAAACACCGAGCAGCTGAATCCTGTATTTATTTTGTCTCTGTTTAGCTCATTTAAGCGACAATATCGAAGTGTATTAGTGAGCAGCTATTCCAGGTCCAAAACATGTATTTTGTTTACTTTGGTTGTGAGTAGGGTGACCATATTTCCCAAAGAGAAAACGGGACACCACCAGCTGCTTGCCCGAGGGCACCTCCATGCGTTGCCTGTCGCTGTAATCCTGCCGCCACTTGCCACGCGCCAGGCTGTTGCCCAGTTGCTGGAACCCTGCTGGAACCAGTTTGCTCCGTTGCGCAATGCGGGGTCCCCTATGCATGCTGGAACACCGCTGCCCCCACAGCCCTGGCTCCCCGCTGTGGGGGTCTGGCATCTCTGCTCACCCCCTCCCCACCGCACCACAATTTTTTGACAAGAGTGGGCATTTGTCCTGCCAACTGATCAAGTCAGAAAATGGGACAAATGCCTCCTTTTGGGGAAAAAGTCAGGACAGGGCTTAAAGAAGGGACTGTCCTGGCCAAAACAGGACACATGGTCACCCTCGTTGTGAGGGGGAAATGTTCTAACAAAGAGCTGTCACCCTCAGAGGCTACTTGTTCCAACAGGGGAGAGGGGTCAAACTTCTTTGACTCGAATAGATTAACAGGATACAGACTGATTAATACCTTATAGCTTGACACCTCGCCACACCAGCAGAATCATCACTTGTCTGTTGGGGACACATGAGCATAATCAGATAGCATCAGACTTTAATACAATCAAAAATGTCGAACACAAAGCAAACGATAGCACTTTGAAGCATTTCAGGAAACCTGGGGGTTTCCCCATCCATCTATCTAATTTGCGTCCTGCAAAGTCTATGCAGCTGATGCATTAAAATGCACTTTTGCTCTAAAAATGCCACCTTCTTACTAAGCAGCTATGCTACTTATGTGCATTCAGAATCTGATCATATTAATGATGAAAATAAGCTTTTGCTGCTTTTTATTCTGGTACTTTGTTCTGCAAAGTCAACACAGTTGAGAGAGTGAGCTAAATTCTAGTCATCACCATCAGAATTGTTTAAGTTCTAAATCAGTTACATCTGTGCAACAGAGGGCATCATTTGACGACAGTGGGTTAGCAGAGACTTGATCATGGTAATGTTCCCTTCTGGCCTTCAAATGTATGAATTTTAGCCTACCACTCAACTGTACTTCATTTAAAGGGATATCACTCATTTTAATCCCAGAGATCCTTGCACTCTATGCACATTTGGTATCCTAATTTTTATTGTTGAAACTGTTTGCATCAGAAATAAGGAATCGTGACGGGGAGGTTTGAGAGAGCATTAATTTCACTACATGAATGGTTCTTACAACATAGTAAATGTCCAGCATTACTAATTTTAGTGTGTTTCCATTTGGGGTCTGTGTAGATCTTGGACTTTTATATCTTCAACCAGACCCTGACTTCCATAGGACTAGCTGGTTTCTAGATGTTGTGGGCCAGGTCCCCAGATAGTGTAAATCAGATTAGTTCTACTGAAGTTCCAATGGAACTGTGGTGATTTCCACCAGGTGGTGATCTGGGTTGTACACTTTTCACTGCCCACTGGTACCTCGTATTCTTGTGTGATTCAGATTTTCTAAAGAATCTCCTGGAGCAAGTATTTCCAGAAATGGCAGCTTAAGGGTAAAAGAGAACATGGGAATTTTTTTCAAAAGTGCCTAAATCCTATTTTCAAAAGTGACTTAAAAGTCCAAGTCTCATTGAAAGTCAATCAGACTTAGGCTCCTAAATGCCCAAGTCATTTTTAAAAATGGGATGTAGGGCCAGACATTAAAGATATTCTGGTTCCTAGAGATGCAAATAGAGGCCTAGTGGGGTTTTCTAAAGTGACTAGGTTGGACCCAGAACCTCAAAGGTATTTAGGTGCCTAATTAAATTCAAAGGGAGTTAGTCAAAGATATTTAGGCCTCTACCTGGGCCTTAGGCATATGCACTGACATTCCACTTTCCCGAGGTGTGCTTGACCCTTGCTCCGCCCCAGGCCCTGCCCCACTCCACCCCCTCCCCCAAGGTTCCTCCACTCCCCACCCCACCTCTTCCAGCCCCCATTCCGTCCCTTCCCCCGAGCATGCCCCACCCTCGCTCCTCCCCCTCCTGAATGCTGCTAAACAGCTGATCCGCAGCAGGCGGGAGGGCTGCAGGGAAGGAGGAGGAGCTGATCAATGGGGCTGCCGGTGGGTGCTGAGCACCCACTATTTTTTTTTCCCATGGGTTCTCCAGCCCCAAAGCAGCCATGGACTCGGCGCCTATGGCCCTAGGTGCTTTTGAAATCCTACTAGGCACCTATTCACATCTGTAGGTACCTAAAAACCTTTGCAAATCTGGCCCTAACTACCTAAGTGACTTTTGAAAATGGAACTTGGGCTCCTAAGTCACTTTGGTGCTTTTGAAAATTTTATCCTTTCAGCTTTTTGCAGTAACTGGATTCATCCTGTCTTCACTACAAACACCTTTCCGGGTGTGAAAGTCACTGTGAAAATAATGTAAATGTTACAGCAGAGTTTCTAAAATTATACTGATATTTAACCTGCTGGTACCAAATCCCACCCCAGACAGTTTGTAGCAAAATCAGGAGCACTTTACAGGGATTAGTGGCTTATTAATCATTCCTTTGGCACTTGCTGTAATTACATGAATCATAGTGCTCTCTGCTTAGGTTTGGTAATATGGGCACACTACATCATTTTATAGCAATTCCATTGCAATTTAGCATTAACGTTCACCTATTGCAAAGACTTATGGCAATTCCTTTTCATTCTGTCTGTCCTGATGCTTGATATGTCTTTTGATAAATCCATTCAGTCCTGTGCGTTTTCCAGATTGAACTAAAATCGAGAGCTTCCTTTCAAACATATATGGTTCATAGCACCCTCTATTGGTTCTTATTACAACAGCAATTGATTTCCATGTATCCGGTGCAATCTACAACTTTTGTGCAGCCAATGTTACAGCTGAAAAAACGAAAGACGCCAATACAGAAAAAGACTAACATCAATAAAACAAGGGTAAATTTTCTTCTAAACGTGCCTAACTGACTTAGAAGACGGAGTCCTATTTTCAGAGGTGACTTAGGAACTTAGCAACCTCAGTCTCATTAAAAGACAATGTGACCTAGGCTGTAAGTTAGTTAGGCACTTTTGACAATTGTGTTTCTAGACAATTAGAGGGAGATATTCAGAAGCACCTTTTAATTTTCTTTTTTCAATGGGAGCTGGAGCCCTAATTCCTTTTTGAAAATCCTAGTCTTCAGTGATGGCCACTAAACAAAACACGAAGACAGATGGATAGATAGAGTTGATGAAGCAAGAGAGAATGTCTACCTAATTTCTTTAACTAAAACTCTAATTGGGCCTGCTTCTTCTTTCACACTGGCTTTACACTGGTGTAACGTCATTGATTTCAACAAAACTACGAATGGGGTGTCAGCTGTCAGAGAACCCCTGAAGAAGAGCTCTGTGGAGCTCAAAAGCTTGTCTCTCTCACCACCAGAAGTTAGTCCAATAAAAAATATTAGCTTGCCCACCTTTTCTCTCAGATAACCCTTTACTATTTTTATTAGATTGTCCTGAAAACCCTGTTTCTTATAAAAGCCAGAAAGAAAACGGTCATCACCTATCACCCAACCTGATAATTTAAGAACTTTTTTAGTACTAATGAAAGGAGAACCCCCTTCAACAATAGTCATTATTAAACTCAAAATAAAAATAGAGAAGAGGGAAAAGGAGAAGAGCTTAATATCACAGAGTTTTGATAGGACCACCAATAAACAGATTACCTACCTTAATGTAAGAAAAACAGAAGTTTGGACCTAAATGTGAAACAATGAAAGACTTTAATTGACACTATCAAATGACAGGATAGAAGAGGAAGACTAAGTAGAAAAGCATCAACCGCAATATGTGATTAATACCATAAAGCTGCAGAAACTGACTGGTAGCAGGTCTCATTGATACAGTTTTAGGCACTTCCATAGGGCAATTTATAATTGTGTTTTTTGTGTATATATATTTTGTGTTTTCACATGTGCTGGCTACATCTCATCTGTAACATCAAGTGATTAGACAGGGTACCAAACATAAAAGTCCTGGACAAGAGCTGTAGGACTAGCATTGAATCCCTAATTATACAGGTGCAACTTTACTGGGCTTGTACATATGGGTAATACATGCCTCCCAAAGTCATATTTTATGGACAATTGAAAATGGGAGCATGTATGCTGGAAGGCCAATGAAAATGATATAAGGACACTCTCAAAGCTCATTTAAAAGCTGGCCAAGTTGACCCCAGCACATGGAAAGCTGCTGCTGATAGACCAAGATGGTGGCAGACCTACTGGTCTGCAGTTAAAGCCATTGAGAACAGCAGAACAGAAAAAGCCAAAGAAAAGTGCGAGCCAAGAAAGCAGGCTGTGGCAAAAACAAGTGAGCATGTCTGCCCGATGTGCAGATACATCTGCAGATCCTTCATTGACTTATAT
The DNA here is from genome assembly GCF_013100865.1 of Trachemys scripta elegans. Classification (NCBI taxonomy): domain Eukaryota; kingdom Metazoa; phylum Chordata; order Testudines; family Emydidae; genus Trachemys; species Trachemys scripta. The sequence goes on from NC_048302.1 coordinate 11,813,031, forward strand.
TTGCACTGAAAGACACACTGAAAAAAACTGTCTCTTGTACATTGACTACAGTGGGAGTCTCCAATATATACTAATTTCTCTCTGACTAAGTTGTAAAGCAAGTTTTATAAGGTTTTTGTGATAAAAGAACGTATCTGTTAGTAATTATCAGACATGACCCCACATTTTTCAGGATTAGCCGGACTAGGATAAAAGAATGTCACCCGTTAAGTTGTAATGTGCACACATTTTGTATGCAATTTTCTTTAGGGGTGAATGGGAGCTGCTTGTTCTCAGCTCTTTGAAACTAGGGCTATAATTTTATTTAGATGTGTAAACACAGACTTCAGAGCTACAACTACATACCATATGGAAAAACATGAATGGGTCTTCCAGAAACCTGATTAAATATAGCCAGTGAGTTCTGTAACAAACTGAAAATGCAGCAGTGCTGTCTTCTCTATTCCCTTTTGCTCTCCTTCCCTAAAGAAATATTCTAACGCTCTAATATATGTTCTGTTTTGATTTGTAATGGTCAAAAAAAAGAAAAACACCTTCCACTCTTTCTCAGTCTGGCCACCTCCTGCTACTTCCCCGGCCCCAAAGAGAACAGGGATTCCCTTGCAGTGAAGAATCCCTGAGCTCTTGACCTCTCCCCTCTCTCCCATTCCATCCTCCTCCCTGGACATGTGTTCCTCTTTTCCTTTCCCCCACTCCTATAAGCCTTGGGGCTCGGTGATTTGGTCACTTGGTGACTCACCATACCTTGAAATGGTTTTCTGACGCTAACATTCATGGAACGTTCTATACACTCAGATCACTGGTAGGTGCCTACAGTTTTAACCTCACACTGACAAAGCTTTTTTGTGTGGTGATCAGGTTAATGGGACTGTCTCTCACTCAGATTGCTAATAACCTGTGTCCTGCACTGGGAATTGTATATTGATGGCTAAATGAAAAGAAAGAGAGGGGGGAAATCATTTATTTATAGGAAATTTTGAGCATGTGTTTTAAAATTTAGCCAGAGATGAAGAAAAGTTTATTTAAAAAAAAAATTAAATCTATCATATTGGAAACTGAGGTCTAAATTATACTCTTGAATGGGTCTTCCACTGATTTTAAAAGAAGTCTTTCACCAAAATGACAATACATTCATTTCCAGAATGGTTTCCCCACCCACACTAGGATCCTTGCCCTTCCCTAGGACGCCAAGGGCCCAACTCTGCCACCATTACTTGCATTGTGTAGTACATAACTCCATGAGTAGCCCCATGGGAAACACCAAGCGGGTAGGTGGGGGTGGGAGGGAAATGGGCGGAGCCAATGCATAAACCAGCACTGTTGGATCGGTGCAGGGGAGGTTATAATTTGCTACTGATGTATGCCAGCAACAAATGAGTCTCTGCCAGAAGTAAGTGGGGAAGGTGGAAAGGAACTGTGCCTTTCTTTCTTCCCTGGGCTGCTTTTACACCCCATCCCTCAGGCTTGTGGCAAAGTCAAAAATTTAGCTCTCAGTAAAACAGGCTCCAATTAGCATTATGCTAAGCTCCCCACTTTTCATTTTGTGGCCAAGTTAAAATTTTCACAAACACTCACAAAGACAAACTTTGTGTTTGCCACAAGTAAGCATGGCTTTTCATGACAAAGATACCCTTATTCTATATTTACCTCAGTTGGAAATTGGCCTTTTCTGTCTGCCTGCTTTTTTATTTTTTTAACGAAATGTTCCCTAAGCAGAGAATTGCCTCATGACATCTGTGCATGAAGAATGGCCTCTAGCATGAAGAGCTTCAAGCATCCTTCTCCGCTGCCGTCTAAAGCAGATAAATGTGAGTGTAAGGCAGCAAAGAGGCAGATGAGATGACTGGATCATTCTAGCCCTGCTAGTAGCTTGAATTATTCAAATGAAGACAGATCAGGCACTGAGCACACTGGAATTTCATCAGACCAACAAGATGAGGTTCTATATTTAAAAATGCTGTCATTTTCCCTCTGATTTTTTTCAAGCATCATTTAAATTCTGAAAATGCCCTGTAGTACCTGTTAAGTGCCTTACAGAGAAGAATTTAGTCATTCCATGTGCATTCAGCCTGAGGTGAAGTGTTTACTAAGAGAGACAGATTTCAGAGTGGTAGCCGTGTTAGTCTGTATCAGCAAAAACAACGAGGAGTCCTTGTGGCACGTTAGAGACTAACAAATGTATTTGGGCATAAGCTTTCTTGGGCTAAAACCCACTTATTTCCATGTACATTGGCCAAACCGGACAGTCTCTATGCAAAAGAATAAATGGACGCAAATCTGACATCAAGAATTATAACATTCAAAAACCAGTAGGACAACACTTCAATCTCCCTGGACACTCAATGACAAACTTAAAAGTGGCAATTCTTCAACAACAAAAAACTTCAAAAACAGACTCCAACGAGAAACTGCAGAACTGGAATTAATTTGCAAACTGGACACCATCAAATTAGGCCTGAATAAAGATTGGGAGTGGATGGCTCACTACAAAAACTAATTTCCCCCTGCTGATACTCACACCTTCTTGTCAACTGTTTGAAATGAGCCATCTTGATTACATTGGCCTCATTAGCGCTACAAAAGTGATTTTTCTTCCCTTGATATTCCCCCCCTTCTTGTCAACTGTTGAGAATAGTCCACTTCCACCTTAATTGATTTGGCTCGTTAGCACCGACCCCCCACTTGGTAAGGCAACTCCCATCTTTTCATGTGCTGTGTATTTATACTTGCCCCTGTATTTTCCACTCCATGAATCTGATAAAGTGAGGGGTTCTAGCCCACGAAAGCTTATGCCCAAATAAATTTGTTAGTCTCTAAGGTGCCACAAGGACTCCTCATTGTTTTTGTTTACTAAGAGTGTGTCCCAGTACATCAATGATGCATTAGGTAAGCTTTTCTCAGTTGTGCAGTCTTATGGGAACCTCCAGACAGTCCTTAATGGAGCTCTATCCATTAACAGAGCTCATTATGGTTCATGTCTCCTACCTATGGGGGCAGGGAAGGAATTCTCCACATCTTTACACTGTCATAGCTAGTGCCAAGGAACAACAAGGGAGTCTAAGCCACACACTTCCCCCCCCCCCCCCACCCTCAATCAATGGGGAGATATTGTGTAAGTGAGAGCCAGGAAGAAAGCAATACTGATTTGCTATGGCAGCTACTGCAGAATAAAAAGCAGCAGCAATCCTATTCCTAACCCAGGAGCTCTACAAAAAAGCATTTGCAGGGGTTCATAATCCATGTTCTTTTGTTTTAGTGCAGTTCTACACTGGGTCACCTCGCCTTCATCTTCACGCTTTTGCACAGTAGAGCCGACTTTCCTAAGTTTGCTTGTGTCACTTCTCAGGGCTCCTGCTTTCTGAGGCAGCAGGTCCTGCTTTTCATACATTTTTTTTTTGTCTGCCTTTCTCTTCCTGGGGAAGTACAGTATGGTCACAGAACCCACTCCTGCTGTTCAAATGGGCCTGCTTTTCCATTACAAACATTCATACGGGAAAATCTGCTTATTAAAAAGGGCGTCGGCCAGCATACCGGGAAGACAATTTTACAGGATCCATTGCTGTTGTGTTTAGGGCAGGCAGATGGTAGTGATGCCACCTGATTTCTGTGTTAAGCAGAAGACGATTCAAAAGCTCATTTGAAACTGGCAACAAAACTATAGTTTGTAAGAAATAGCAGGAAGTCAGATGCTTGCTGGAGATGGAAACCATCTTCTGAGTAGTACTTTATAATTGTATATTATTTGTACCTGAGCTATTATGGGGCTGCCCAAATTATCCTGATTTTCAAAGTTCAGTGTGTACCTTTTTTGTATGGACAAATACACTTTCTAGAACCATGCACTGAATTAACTAGGGGTGGAACCAATAGGGTTTCATGACAATTAATTGGAATTCTGTGAAAATTACTCTGAGCCTACAGTGTCAAATTTAACAGAGAAATCTGTTCTTTGTAGAGTTGTGGGGCTTTTCAGGAGGTGGTTTGAGGAGTTGGTTTGTTTTACACCATTCTGTGGAAATCTGCAGCAGGGATATAATTCTATATTGAACTCTACAGGCTGTTTTGAACCATCATATGTTATTTTGTATTAAATGCTATTGGGATGAAACTCATCCCCATACAGCGGGCCTGCACAAGCTTTCTGTGCCACTAGAATCCTATTTTGAGGGCTTAAGAGGGAACTCATTGATACTTAGAAATTGATGCTGGCCCTTGGCACAGGGGTGAATTTCACCCCACTGCTTTTCTACAAAGATACCCTAACAACACATGCACCTAGACAGTTATTTTCTAATTATAATAGTGGGAAAATGTGTTTTTTCTTTTTCCAGATGAGATGGCTGGAATATGGGAATAGACATGTCATCCCCTTTCCATTTAAAAAATAAACCAACATTAATTCATTCTCTCTCTCATATCTTCTCATTTTGGAAAGAAGGGCCTGATCTAAAGCCCATTGAAGTAACAAAAAGAACAGGAGTACTTATGGCACCATAGAGACTAACAAATTTAGTCTAAGGTGGTACAAGTATTCCTGTTCTTTTTGCGGATACAGACTAACCTGAAGTAACAAAGACTCCTATGGACTTCAGTGGCCTTTGGACCAGACCCTCAAGAACATACAGATTCTATTATAATAGGTTTTTACACTATGCTCATCGCCATGGATCTGAGCACCTTCCAGAACCTCAGTAAGGAACGTGACTAACATTTGGTTATGTTGTTTGTTCTCTCGTCCTTTCCCAAAAGGAGAGATGTGTGCAGTAGAATATGTTGTTTGGGTAGGGTTTTTCTGGTGTGTTTTTTGTTTTGGTCTCACTCAAGCCCATCTTTGTCTTCAAGAGGACAGAGTGAGATATGCTTTGTTTTCTTGTGTGTCTGTTTTATCAAAACAAGTAATTGATCATAAATCCTCCTGTGACTGATTTTGCAGGTCGAGACTATGTACGGGACAAAGTCTGTCAAGAATTCAACAGCCTGGGAAAAGACAACTTCCGATCTCTGTATGTACCCCCCAGAACACTGAAGCATTGACTTTGAATCCAGCCTGCTAACACACAGCACACAAACCAAGTTAAAGAAAATGATTATAAAAAGAAAAAATAATGTTAGACGGTTTAACTATAATTAAACTTTCTAAAGGGGGAGTCCTATTGATTTCAGTGGGACCACTCACACGAACAAAGTTAAACACCTGCATATTTGCAGGATCAGGGCCTTAGACTGTCAGTTGTTTGTCTGCCTTGAATTTTCAAAAGAAGTGAATTACCTAAATCCTATCTCATTTTAATGGAATGTGGGTGCCTAGCACCCTTAGGATTTGAAAATCCCAGCCTTCTACTTCAATGGCAGCATCTGTCTCTCTGACCCCAGCTACACTGCTATTTTTAGCAAGCTAGGTGGCGCAAAACTAGCATGTGACTATCTGAGCTGGGAAACGCTCCCAGCTGCAGTTTAGATGTACCCTTAGACATTTAACTGCCTGATCTACAGCGACTATCAGTACTTAGGCATGTATGTGACATCAGATGTATCCATAGAGAATTATAGAAGGAAATCTGTGTCCACAATTACTTCTGGCTGCAAAGCTGTGGAGCAAACTGGAAGCCTGGATACAGGCATGCTGAAAATAAAGCTCTACGGCTGTAGCACAGATTCCGATGACATTTTAAAGAAAAAACGTTGCTTTAAAAGAAAACCCTTATTCTTATTTCAGACCCAGAGCTGCTATTCTTCACGTAAAACTTGTAACTGCAATCGGACAGATTTATGTCAACAGGGTTTCAGTGAAAAATAAACACTTCCCCAAACTTGCCCTGAGATCTTTGCCTTCTTTTTGCTCTCAGAGCAATCATCATGAACAGCAAGAAATTCTCCAATGCCACCTTTGAACAGATCAGTCACGTTGTGAAAGACGTGGTCTCCTTGGCAGAAACGTGTTGCGTCAAAGGGGCTGACCCCATCTGCTATGAAACTGGGGTAAGTCATGCTCTATAGAATCATAGTATCTTAAACACGATGCATTTATTAAAGAAAACAGCTTCTAACGATAGACAAAGAAACCGGCTTTCATACAGCTTTGCTCTCAGCTTTTTCTCCCTGGTCTACCAGGCCCCATCCTGTATGATGACCAAGGAGATCCATTCCAATTTAGGCTTAAATAGTTTCTTGTAGCATTTATTTTGTACATTTTAAGACCATGCTATTACCAGCTATAAATGACCTCTTCTGGGGAGAGGGAGATTTTTTCCAAGTCTCTGGTCTCTGCTATGTTCTTCCCCCTTTTTTTTTTTCTCCACTCTCTTGTTGTCAGTCAATATCTTTTATACCCTATTCCATAGCTTTGCGCAGACTCAGTTACCAAGTTACCTCATCTGCGAACTTATCCATTCTAAACCCCTGACTAAACACTTTTATGCACAAATCACAATAATTAACCCAAACAAATACATTTTTTGCTTACCTTGCTAAAACTTATTTTTACTTGTCTTATTTATATCATCTGCTCTCTGCTGTTAATCCCACTGGCTTGTTCCAGTTGTTTTAATCTTACTGGTCTGTTTTTGTGGCCTTGGGTTTTTGCTTGTCTTGGGAGCACCTTAAACTTAACAATTCCCTCATGACGCTCTGTTTCACTTTGCTATTTACACAGACCACGGTTTTACAAAGCAAGACACACAAACCAGGTTTCAGGGTTGTATAAACTCTGAAGTTTTTCCAGCTACATTCAGGAATGCTGCATCATCAGAGACGCACACAAATTCCTTTCTATTGTCTTATAGTACTACACCTAATATTCATGTCTCTAACATTATTTAGTATATATATATATTTGACATAATTTATTATGCAGTTTCCCAAGAGCACTATCTGGAATTCTGAATGGCATACAGAGGCATCTACTGGCTGAATAATATATTGCACATAACCATATCATTACATTCTTACCAGAGAGAAACAATGTGATGGTTCCAATTTATGTACAGTTATGTATATGCAATGTTGTTTACATTCCAATGAAAGTTTCAGGAGAAAATGGTGGAGAAGTCTGAGGGGAGGTGAATACGTATGGAAACATCTTGAAATTAATTTAAAAGGTAACGTGGACTATGGCTGAAAGGTGGTGGGGTTTATTGTCTGTTCGGTGCATACATGTAGCTCTCATTAATATTAATGGAATTTAATAGAGCTGGGATCCAGCTGCAAAAATCAGGTCTGGATCCAGATTTCAAGCAGCTTGTCATGTGATGGTGGTTAAGAGTCACAGAAAGGGTTACATTTTCCTGGAATAAGGGAAATGGTATTATCCCTAAAGTTACTGTGACCCTTCTTTCCTTCAACCCTATGCTTCACTTCAGAGCTTCTGCCTAGAACCTGCCGCTGGCACCTTGCTACATATTTAAAGGAACAATACACATAACCTCATGTTGCTAAAAGATTCAGGTATCCTGATCCAAGCTTTTGGGTTGGGACCATCTCTATTTTTTATTTTTGGCAAGTCACTGTCCCACCTTGTGCCTCAGTTTCCCCATCGGTACTATGAGGATAATCATTGTGACCTCCTCTGTAAAGTGCTTTGAGACCTAAAAATGAGAAGTGCTATATAAGAACTTCTATATATAAGTGATATATATATCAACCTCAGCCTAGATCAATCCACACAAGCGGTCCATTTCCTGGACACTACTGTGCTAATAAGCAATGGTCACATAAATACCACCCTATAACGGAAACCTACTGACCGCTACACTTACCTACATGCCTCCAGCTTCCATCCAGGACACACCACACGATCCATTGTCTACAGCCAAGCTCTAAGATATAACCGCATTTGCTCCAATCCCTCAGATAGAGACAAGCACCTACAAGATCTCTATCAAGCATTCTTAAAACTACAATACCCACCTGCTGAAGTGAAAAAACAGATTGACAGAGCCAGACGAGTACCCAGAAGTCACCTCCTACAAGACAGGCCCAACAAAGAAAATAACAGAACACCACTAGCTGTCACCTTCAGCCCCCAACTAAAACCTCTCCAGCGCATCATCAGAGATCTACAACCTATCCTGAAAGATGATCCTTTACTCTCACAGATCTTGGGAGACAGACGTGTCCTCGCTTACAGACAACCCCCCAACCTAAAGCAAATACTCACCAGCAACCACACATCACTGAACAAAACCACTGACCCAGGAAGCTATCCTTGTAACAAAGCCCGATGCCAACTCTGTCCACATATTTATTCAAGTGACATCATCATAGGACCTAATCACATCAGCCATACCATCATGGGCTCGTTCACCTGCACATCTACCAATGTGATATATGCCATCATGTGCCAGCAATGCCCCTCTGCCATGTACATTGGCCAAACCAGACAGTCTCTACGCAAAAGAATTAATGGACACAAATCTGACATCAGGAATCATAATACTCAAAAACCAGTGGGAGAACACTTTAACCTATCTGTCCATTCAATGACAGACCTGCGGGTGGCTATCTTACAACAGAAAAACTTCAAAAACAGACCCCAATGAGAGACTGCTGAGCTGGAATTGATATGCAAACTAGATACAATCAACTCAGGATTGAATAAGGACTGGGAATGGCTGAGCCATTACAAACATTGAATCTATCTCCCCTTGTAAGTATTCTCACACTTCTTATCAAACTGTCTGTACTGGGCTAGCTTGATTATCACTTCAAAAAAAATTTTTTTTTCTCTTACTTAATTGGCCTCTCAGAGTTGGTAAGATAACTCCCACCTGTTCATGCTCTCTGTATGTGTGTGTATATATATCTCCTCAATATATGTTCCACTCTATATGTATCCGAAGAAGTGGGCAGTAGCCCACGAAAGCTTATGCTCTAATAAATTTGTTAGTCTCTAAGGTGCCACAAGTACTCCTGTTCTTTTTGCGGATACAGACTAACACGGCTGCTACTCTGAAACCTATATAAGAACTAAATGTTGTTATATAGTGCCAATGGCTAAGCGGTTTTACAAATCGTATTCAGAGTATGGATGAGGAGCCCCAAAAAGGACTGGGCCACATTTCCTGAGCACAGATCGCTGTTCTGTTTTAATCGCGTCTGGAGAACTAAAAATGTTGGTATGACTGATATCTAACAGACCAACTCCTCATGGAAACAGGGTGGCCCACTTCTGCCAATTTAAATACCCATGTTTGGAGTTACACCTGCCTCTTTCCTCTTTAGAGCAACTCCATCATGCCAGCGCCAAGCTTGAGTGTCTGGACTGGGCATAGGCCTGTGCACAGATGTGGGTGAGGAATCTTCATACTTTCACCACAGGCACAGAAGAGCTGCAGACCCACTATGTGGAGGCTACTTCCACTATGTGGCTAAGTAGCTCTCGATGACAGTTACATGCTCCTAACATGGGACAGAGAATTGGAGGACCATGAATGGCAGATCATCTGCTTCCACCTCCCGCACAGGCCTGCTCTCATCTGTCTGTGCCCTGCAGCCTCCTTGGCTCCATGCACTACAGCCCCCCAAATCCTACCTTTCCCTTCTACAGCAGAAATGCGTCAGATCCACTGCCGGAAGACCCTGTGCAACCATAGAGGCAGAATTTTGACACTAAGCAACACAACCACATCCACTTTGAGCTACAGCCTGCAGTCTTCTCACTTAAAACAAGTCAAAGGGAGTTTTGCCTTCATTAGGGCTCCAGAATCCACCCCTTTCTACAGTGATTACCATTAAAAATGGAATGTTTTCCCACAGTTACCACACCCTGGTGTCTGAAATGTGGCAGGTATCTTCTAAGATAGCAGTGTGGTCAGAGAAGGTAAACACTGACTCCGTAACGCAACCACTGTAGTTCTCCTTCTCCTCTTTTCTTGCTTTGCATTGGAGCCCCCACTATTTTGGGGGCTTGCTTTATGCATTAAGCAATTGGGTTTTTTATTGCTGATAATGTAAGACGTTTGGGTCAGATACCTTTCAATGCATGTTTTGTGTTATCTCCTTCTTAGAAGCACCTTGGACATAAGCTGGCTTTACAAAAGTCAGAATTTGGCCAGAGCTACAGTGCTTAACAAGTGATTAAGCAAGATGGTTAACAAAATTCTCACACAACTCATCTCCTTCCCCCACCACCACCCCTGAAAGTTATCTTATCCCACTTCTCAGCAGAGAACGAATAGCAGAAGGGGAAATCTCATGTTACTAAGACTGTATTACACTGAAAAAGTATACTGTGCTACATTCATGGGTATGCAATGAATTACTAAATAATGTGGCACCAATAAACTCCATAAGTGACTGGGAGGGGTTGCAGCCAGCCCAGAGGAATAAGGTAATGACACTGTGGTTCTGTACAACATACCAGTGCTTATGTCCCCAAGATGAGGTATCCCCAGCCCAACCACCACGGAGCCCGCCTCTTTGAGCTGTGTGCAGAAGTGGATTTCACCTATAGAAGGAGGTGATGTTTTACTTAAAGAACGTGAAAACTGTAATTACTGCTAGACTGAGAACTTGGACATTAACGTTCTCTCATTTCCGTTCCTTCCATTCCACCTTACCCCAGTCTTCAGCTCTGTCTGCCAAGTCCTGTGATGAAAACTCTCCTTATCCTGATCACCCAGGGATTGCGGCTTGCTGTACCCACCAAGGGTTAGAGCGAAAGCTCTGTCTGGCCGCCCTGCACCAACCGCCCAAAGAGTTCCCTACATACGTGGAGCCATCAAATGAAGAACTCTGTGAGGCCTTCAAGAAGGACCCCCAGGATTTTGCAGATAGGTAAGTGTAACCCACACACCTGCTGGGTGAGGTGTTCTGTCCCATCTAGTGGCACTGAGGAGAGAGGGAGAGATAGATGAGTTTACTCTAGTGCCTTAACAGCCAGTTGGCTTGTAGCTCATGCAGTAGAGGCTTGTGTTTTAAACTCCAGAGGCCCCAAGTCAACAGATTGTCTCCATGAGATTCTGTTTTTTTCTCTCTGACGAATGGTTGGGATGCAGACAAGTGGAAGTGCTATTAAATGGGCGTTAAGCACTGGATAGAAGTTTATTTTGTGTGCTTTATTGTCTCTGGCTCCTGCCTGGATGCACAAGGCTGCAAGGGTACAAAGAACCTTTCTCCCCTACCCACTGTGTGTGCCAAGCACCCTGGGGATGTGCTCCACTCATCATGGGGCAGAAAGGACCATGGCTTAGCTGAATAAAATATTACATGATGTAGCAATAACGTTCTTAAAGACAATGGGGTCGGAGTGTCCTTCTGGGTGCTGTGTGATCTGAAGAAGGGTCTCTGTGGTGCCTCTCAGCAATGCAGTTTTTAAGAGTATCTTCTGCTTGGTTTGTAGTAGTTGGGGGTCAGAAGGCACCATGAAAGGCTGCGTGTCTCTTGGTTCAAGAAGTTAGGACTACAGACGCTCCCTGACTTAAGCAAGCGTTCCGTTGCGGAACGCCTTGTATAACTCAAATTTTGCATAAGTCGGAAACGTATCTCCAACCATTACACACACACAAAATACCCTCCTATTTCTAGCTTACAGAACTTCTTCCGTAAGCTTGGATTTGGGTACGTCGGATTTACATAACTCGGGGAGCATCTGTATTGTTTGTTCTGACTCATGTGGTAGAGAGATGGTGGGAAAAGTAACGGGGGGCGGGGGAAGCAGAGAGCCCTTTGTTGATCCTGAATCTCTGACTTATTGTTGCATTCCTGGGTTCTCCTGAGGGACTAACATGGGGACTCAGGGTCAGATTTTCAAAGGCATTTAGGTACTTAAACCTGCAGATAGGCACCTAATACAAATGAATTGCAATGCCTAGCTGAGTCCGGTATCTATCTCCCATTGAAATGAATGGGAGATAGGCCCCTAAACCAGGTAGACATTTTTATAAATTCTGCTAGACACCTATCTGCATCTCTAACCCCTAAAATCTGGCCCTGAATCTCTCTGTAGAGATTGATAGTAACATTTCTTTTTAGATGCTTTAGAGAGAGATTTTCAAAGGTACAACAGTGATTTAATCCCACAACTCCCACTGACTATCAAAAGTATTTGATTGTCTTTGCAAATCTCTCTGCAAATCTCTCCCTAGACACATCAATGTGCGAATGAGTTGTCTGATGTTAAGTACCCAAGTTTGCCAACTTTGGACTTATCCTGCTGTTTGTTGTTCGATTTATGAATACATTTACTTTTATGATTTCTTTCCTTCTCCTGGCGCTTGCTGTTTAATAATCTAAGAAAATGTAACCAAACTACAAGATAAAGTGTCCAATGTGATTGCCTGTCAAGGAAGCAACTGTCTCATGCTCCAGGGATAAAAGAGAGATCCATTAACTCTGACATTTCACCCAAGCAAAACCAGGGAGAATTTGGAGCTCATGTACTATATTTAGGGCCACCTCTGTGTGGGTGCACAGCTAGGCTGGGGAGAGGATGCATCCCTGTAACACACAGAAAACAGCAACAATATGGCAGTAAGTTGTGTGGGAGAGGCAGTCAGAACTACTGCCCGCACTCACAGGCCTACAGTGGATAGGAAGGGACATGACCATAGCTCCCCTGTTGGCATTATGCTTTATACAATCATAATGTCTCCCTCCATATGACTTAGGCACTACAGAGTCTCTCCTCTTTCCTCTCACTCTGCACTCCATTGATGCACAGGGCCATAACCTAGCTCTACATATTTATCTTTTATTGCTAGCCCACCTAATTCGCTCATCAGGCTTGGCAGATGCCAGTCATGACAAAAATGCAATTTATTAAACCATGTATTAATTTATCTGAAACTAATCAGGATGCTACTAAACCAGCCAACATAATAGTTCTTACACCATGGCAGTTATGAAGACTCCGTAAGGTCAGGCTGACCTTACAAACTGTAATGATCATCAAAAAATCCATACGAATAAACAAACTCGCTGGAGTATTTCTGTTCTGATCTCAGTTAGTGGAGCAGCGACTCATTCACATGGGTTTAAGCCCATTTTTGTGAACTGGTTTGTGTGGGCAGACTGCTATATGTTCATGGCTACCACCATTTAAAAAAATGGAAAATAGCATATGTTACATTTGCAAAAACACTGGGGTGGGATTTTCAGAAGCCCAGAAGGGAGTCAGATGCCCAACTCTTTGAAAGTTATTGACTTTCTTCAGGAATTAGGTGCCAGATTCCTTTAGATGTCTTTGAAAATCCCTCTGAGTTAACAAATCCTCCAGCCAAGTACTTTCTCTTTTCTAGGTTTACGTATGAGTATTCCATTAACTATGGACAAGCCCCACTGCCAGTATTAGTGGGTTCTATAAAGAGTTACTTGTCCATGGTTGGAACTTGCTGCATTTCACCACGCCCTACTGTGTGCTTCTTGAAAGAGGTAAGTGTGTCCCGCCTTCACTTGCTTCCTGCCAACTTCTACAGCAGAACAAATCTAAAACTTTTTTTTTTAAATTGTCTCTTCTATTGGGTCTTTAATCTTGATACAGTCCCTATCCCAGTGGCGTGTGTGTGTGTGTGTGTGTGCAAAATGCAGCACCGTGCATCATAAGTTATATGTACTGTATAAAACGGTGATGGAGTGTTACCTTAGAACATTCAGGGTGCCATTTGGAAGGCTACCAAAGGATGTAGCGATTCAGTCCTGGCGTCCACTGACGTTTAATCATGATTAAGCTGTGTGGCTCTCGCCAGTTTTGCTCCATGAGGAAGCAAGGGAACATTTGCTCTGCATCTGATCCCCTGGGGTTTGCACTCCTTTAATATGTACTTGTTGAAATCAAACCCCAACACTCCAAATGAAACTCAGCTAAAACCATTAAGTTCCACACCAGGACCTTGCTAAATCATGAATTTTGATAGAAAATCTAAATTTGTCCAAAGTCCACTCCATATGTTTCACTGTGAACATTTCACACCACTCTCATCATCTTACCAACTGTCTGTAAGATGCTGCCACACATGATGAAAATGAGCTCAGTAAGGGGTTTGATTGCAACATAATCAAAAAATATCCCTCTTGTGTAAACCTCAATCTCGTCATACTCAGAGTTGTCTTTGAAGGAACTCAAATGTGAAATTGCAGAACTACTAACTGTCGTCAGTAACCTATCATTTAATCAGCTTCTGTACCAGATGACTGGAGGATAGCTAATGTGACACCAATTTTTAAAAAGGGCTCCAGAGGTGATCCCGGCAATTACAGGCCTGTAAGCCTGACTTCAGTACCAGGCAAACCGGTTGAAACTATAGTTAAGAACAATATTGTCAGACATATAGATGAACATAATTTGTTGAGGAAGAGTCAACATGGTTTTAGTAAAGGGAAATCATGCCTCACCAATCTACTAGAATTCTTTGAGGGGTTCAACAAGCATGTGGATCAAGGGGATCCAATGGATACAGTGTACTTAGATTTTCAGAAAGCCTTTGACAAGATCCTCACCAAAGGCACTTACGCAAAGTAGGGTGCCATGGGATAAGAGGGAAGGTGCTCTCATGGATTGGTAACTGGTTAAAAGATAGGAAACAAAGGGTAGGTATAAATAGTCAGTTTTCAGAATGGAGAGGGGTAAATAGTGGTGTCCCCCAGAGGTCTGTTCTGGGAACAGTCCAATTCAACATATTCATAAATGATCTGGAAAAAGGGGTAAACAATGAGGTGGCAAAATTTGCATATGATACAAAATTACTAAAGATAGTTGAGACCTAGTCAGACTGTGAAGGGCTACAAAAGGATCTCTCAAAACTGGGTGACTGGGCTACAAAATGACAGATGAAATTTCATGTTGATAAATGCAAAGAAATTCACATTGGAAAGCATAATCCCAACTATACATATAAAATGATGGGGTCTAAATTAGCTGTTACCACTCAAGAAAGAGATCTTGGAGTCATTGTGGATAGTTCTCTGAAAACAACCACTCAATGTGCAGTGGCAGTCAAAAAAATGAACAGAATGCTGGGAATAATTAAGAAAGGGATAGATAATAGGACAGAAAATATCATGTTGCCTCTATATAAATCCATGGTATGCCCACATCTTGAATACTGTGTGCAGATGTCGTTGCCCCATCTCAAAAAAGATATATTGGAATTGGAAAAGGTTCAGAAAAGGGCAACAAAAATTATTAGGGGTATGGAATGACTTCCGTATGAGGAGAGACTAATAAGCAGGGCTGGCTCCAGGCACCAGCTTGTCAAGCAGGTGCTTGGGGCAGCCACTCCGGAGAGGGGTGGCACGTCCAGCTATTCGGCGGCAATTTGGTGGACGATCCCTCGCTTTGGCTCGGCTCGCGGCTTTTTTTTTTTTTTGGCTGTTTGGGGCGGCCAAAACCCTGGAGCCGGCCCTGCTAATAAGACTGGGACTTTTCAGCTTGGAAAAGAGATGGCTAAGGGGAGATATGATTGAGGTCTATAAAATCATGACTGGTGTAGAGACAGTAGATAAGGAAGTGTTGTTTACTACTTCTCATAACACAAGAGGTAGGAGTCACCAAATGAAATTAATAGGCAGCAGCTTTAAAACAAATAAAAGGAAGTATTTCTTCACACAATGCACAGTCAACCAGTGGAACTCCTTGCCGGAGGATGTTGTGAAGGCCAAGACCATAATAGGGTTCAAAAAAGACCTAGATAAATTAATGGAGGATCGGTCTATTAGCCAGGATGGGCAGGAATGGTGTCCCTAGCCTGTTTGCCAGAAGCTGGGAATGAGTGACAGGGAATGGATCATTTGATGATTACCTGTTCTGTTCATTCCCTCTGGGGCACCTGGCACTGGTGTTACCAGATGTACCAGTTACTTTGGGGTATGCTAATTTATTAGGGTTAGTCTTCTTGGGGGGGGGCGGGTTCTGTAATTCTATTAATGTAAAGCTTGTGTCACTTGTGTGTTCATATGGAGCTCTACTTCTCTCTTCTGCAAGTCTCCTCCCAATGGAGCTATCCTGCAGGACCTAGGTTCCCCAGGGCTGGGTTCCTTCAGCCCCAGAATCAGATGAGCACACACACACACCAAGTCTGAGCGGACTGGGTCAAGCAGCACTTTCAGTTGCCACCCTTATATGCCACAGGTTCAGCACGTCCCTATCCCCACTTTCACATTACAATTGTTCTGGTAGTAACCCACTTGATGAGCAAATCCCTCAGTATTTTTGGGCGCTACAGGGATCTTTAGCTTAGGTAAAAGAAGTGTTGCTGCAGAGCGAATGGGGAAGCTAAAAACACAAAAGAGTAAAGTTCAGCGAGACGGGCCACACATCAAACAAGATATAGCTGAATAATGTAGAGTGTTTCTATTGCTATGGAGAGTCACTGTAATACACTGCACAATCCCTTAAGGGAAACTATGAGAGCATGCAAAATCATTTCCTTGGTGTGGAGAGGGAGCTAGGAAATTAGTGAGGTGGGAGAGACGTTTACTATGCCACTGGTACCAAAAAGGGGGTTTGCTCTGAATCAACCTCCATACACTGTCTCACTGTGCAGTTCAGGAAGATCGCATTTAGGGTCTATAGTTTTTATTTGGTTTCCTAGCATCACCATGCACCCAGATTGGAATAGGGTTTGCTGCTAATGCAGTGGAGGCAGGTGCACCAATTCCCTTTGCTTTCAGCCTGTAGGGAAGTTAAGTAAACATCACAAACATGATGTTCATTTCCTACTAAGTGGCAGCTGCTAATCATCACTCTGGTCATTTCCAGCAACCTGGAAAACTATTTTATATGTTGAGAGCCAATTAGTTCCATTTAGCTGTTTGAAAAGAGGGAAGGAAGCAAAGACAACCAAACTGT
The DNA here is from genome assembly GCF_013100865.1 of Trachemys scripta elegans. NCBI lineage: Eukaryota > Metazoa > Chordata > Testudines > Emydidae > Trachemys > Trachemys scripta. The sequence goes on from NC_048302.1 coordinate 11,829,814, forward strand.
TGAATTAAAGGGATCTAGTGGCAATCCTGAAGTTCACGGTTCGGCTTGCTCAGGTATTAGACATTTGGAGACAAACCTTCCGCTGGTGTAAATTAGCATTGTCTTATGGACCTCAGTGGCACTGTGCCATGCCACACACCAGCTGAGGATCTAGCGTGCGATGGTTAGCAAGCCAGAAAGATTGTAAATAATTATGGCTGAAACAGGACTATTTCCAAAGCTGAAGTACCAAACAGAAAAGTATCTATTATTCATGAGAACAGATCATATCATCTAGCTCTGACGTGCCATGCAATGTATTTATTGTAGCCATGTGCAGGCAGATTTGCCTAAGAACAAGGCGTTCTAGTCTTTAGCTAGCACATGGAGCCATGGCACATGAAGGCATAAAATCCAAGAACAAGGGGAACAGGTTTGAAGCGTTTACTGCAGTAGTTCCCAAACTTTAGCAAATAGAGAACAATTTCACTATTGAAAGGAGTTGCACAAATCTATGTCTTCATGGTGTTCTGATGGTGCTTCGTGATGTGTGTGATACAACACTGCTTCAGTCTGTCCCACTTCTGGCTGCTGGGAAGGAAGAGTCGTATCTTTACTCTCGCTCTGCCTGTTGGGTGTTGTTTCCACTCTTACCTGAGAGAGAAGAAAGGTTGGAAAATGGATTTCAGTGGGTCTGACGCTACCAGATTCTCTTGATTAGAGTTCCCTGCTCTGGGTGAAACATGCATGTCAGTAATATTGGGCAGCACTCCTATATCTAGCACACCACAAGCTCCAGTCCAGAGCCACAGGTGGAGGATCACTGCTGTGAGCTTCTCAGCATGGAGATCAAGATCTCCCGGGGCGGGGAATCACAGATTGGTGAGAGGGGATCACATATTGCTAAATACTAAAGTAGGCCTGGCTAGATGAGAGATGGTCCTGGTACGGAAGCAGAGATCCCAGTCTGTAAAAGATAGAGAAGCGTAAGTTTGCAATTCTAAATAAAAATAAAGAGATTCAGAAGTTAAAAGCCACTTTTGAAAAGGAGTGAATTACTAGGAAGGGAGCTGCCAAGTTAACACATTTCAGGCCTGAATTTCTGACACTCCTCAGTACAGAGAAGAGGGCAGCAGTTCGTCAGCATTGCAACCAGTAAAAAAGGTATTCATGACAGGAAGAAGGGGCTCCAGTTGGAGTACCCCAAGTGACCGGACATCTTACATGAGCCTAAGGACTATATACCTATCTCCTTGATCCATCACAAAACTGAAGGACCACAAATGATAGCCCAGGGGTTCTCAAACTGGGGGTCAGGACCCCTCAGGGGGTCACAAGGTTATTACATGGTGAGTCGCGAGCTGTCAGCCTCCACCCCAAACCCCGCTTTGCCTCTACCATTTATAAGGGTGTTAAATATATAAAAAAGTGTTTTAATTTATAAGGGGGGTCGCACTCAGAGGCTTGCTATGTGAAAGGAGTCACCAGTACAAAAGTTTGAGAATTACTGTGATAGAGGACAGCTAGGAAAACTGTCATTGCAGCATTGCTTGGCACTGAACACCATTGAGAGTTAATGGGGATATTTAGACTCATTTAGGATAATAAACTGAATGACACACTGACTGATAGGAATGCTCCGGTAGACTACAAGTAAAGGAGTCAATCTGTGCCTAATGCAGTTCTTCTCCTTTCTGTTCCAGAAATTAGAAAGAAAGACTCTATCCTTACTCACCACCATGTCAACCAGAATTTGTTCCCGCTATGCAGCATATGGGAAGGACAAATCAAAGTTCAGGTACAAAGGCAATACTATATGTTCAGAAGTGAAGGTGTTTCATATTTGAATTTCCTGTTTACTGTAAATTTGTAATAAGATTCAGCAGGATTTGAAAAATAAGTGCACTATTGTATTCTGTGGAAAAGTACTGTATTTGGTAGAGGTACAAAGCAATCAGTCTAACCGATTACCATTCTTTTGTAGCATGTCAGAGCTGTGAAATCCTTGTTTAGATGGGCTCTCATTCAACCCAAGATTATTTCAACTGACATGGCTAGAGATCTCTCTTGTATATGGTTGGTGGAGTCTCACATCCAATTAGAAGGGTGATCAAGAGGCATATACTGTTTCTAGTCTGTAGAGATGAGAGAGTAGATTGGACTTTCGGCTTTGTAGTGGCATTGCGAACAGCGGGGGTGGTGTTTGTGTACTGAACACAGAGAGCAAGATATTAATGTTCTGGGCTCTTGATTAGTGCCGGAAGGTGGGGTAACATAAGAGTACAAGAGTGTATCAAGGATAAAGGTGGCAAGTGCTCATATATACTCTTGGTTTCAGAGTTAAATTTGGGTATGGAGCCATGCCTCTGGATTTCCCAACTCCAGCTGTTTAGGCCAACATCTTCAAATGAGATATCTCAGGTTTGGCCCTTTTAATTAATGTGCTGCTGGGCGCCCATATGGAATCACAAGTGCTCAGTGCCTCTGAAAATCAAGACCACTTATTTAAGTACTTACACAGGGAGGGAGGTACCTAAATTTAGGCACTCATGCTTGAAAAAGTTGGTCTTTTTCTTTCCCAACTACACTGTTTTAATGAGATTCTTTTTGTTTAAGGTATGCATCTTTCAAACCATTAGTCCATCTTTAGAGAGGGCTAAAGTATGACATCTCTACTCACTTGTAACTCAGTCATTGCTCAGGCATCATTCCCAGTGACTGCACAGGGAGCTTGCCAGAGTAGAACAATATACTACGTAAGGAGGAATTGGCCCAATGATCCTTGTTTATGCAAGCATGTTAAGCATTTCAGTCTTCCAGTTCGTTATGGTGCACTCCCCATTAGAGCAGCCACTTGCAACAGGGCATAATGTTGCAGGTATCCCCAGTTACAGCCCCTTCTGCTGGCCATCCCCATCTGCGTGGGTCTTCCACAGCCTGGCACTCCAGGCAAGTCACCTAAGAGTTCAAAGTTCAATCCCCTCTCAGGGCACTCAAAGTCCCAACTCACCGTTCTTACTGGACTTCTCTTCAGTTCCCTGCTCCTTATAGCCTCCCCCATACAGAAGCCTGCCCTGCGGGTCTCTTCTATTCTTTAGTCTCCTTTCAGAAGACCCAGGCCCAGGATGGTCTCCCTGGCCCCTTGTTCCAAGGGTCCGTCACAGTAGTTAGCTCAGTTTTTCAGCCATAGACAACACCAAATTGGTGCCTTCCCACACAGACAAATACTACTGCCACTACAATCTCTTCCACACCGAGCTCCCTCAGCCTGTGTAAGGAACAGCAGGTCTATACACAGGCCCGCAGGGTTGCCAGGCAGTGAACACCACCTCCACACTGACACCTGTTACCAGCTTGTGCACCCCAACTCATGACCCACTGCAGACACCAACCCCAGGAAGTCTCACCTCTAGGGGTTTGACAGATAACAGCCTCATGGCACCTGATTGTCTCCCCAGAGGCATGACGGAGGCACGCAGGGCCTGGCTGGAGCTCTCGTCGCTGGGCAGGAAGAAGCGTAGTCTGGC